>NW_014577261.1:230593-232675 GCF_000485595.1 Priapulus caudatus | reverse complement strand
GAGGATGGCTGTGGCGGTGAGGATGGCGGTGGCGGTGAGGATGGCGGCGGCGGTGATGGTGGTGGCGGTAGTGGCGGTGGCGGTGGTGGTGACGGTGGCGGTGATGGCGGTACCGGCCGTGGCTGTGGCGGTGAGGATGGCTGTGGCGGTGAGGATGGCGGTGGCGGTGAGGATGGCGGCGGCGGTGATGGTGGTGGCGGTAGTGGCGGTGGCGGTGGTGGTGACGGTGGCGGTGATGGCGGTACCGGCCGTGGCTGTGGCGGTGAGGATGGCTGTGGCGGTGAGGATGGCGGTGGCGGTGAGGATGGCGGCGGCGGTGATGGTGGTGGCGGTAGTGGCGGTGGCGGTGGTGGTGACGGTGGCGGTGATGGCGGTACCGGCCGTGGCTGTGGCGGTGAGGATGGCTGTGGCGGTGAGGATGGCGGTGGCGGTGAGGATGGCGGCGGCGGTGATGGTGGTGGCGGTAGTGGCGGTGGCGGTGGTGGTGACGGTGGCGGTGATGGCGGTACCGGCCGTGGCTGTGGCGGTGAGGATGGCTGTGGCGGTGAGGATGGCGGTGGCGGTGAGGATGGCGGCGGCGGTGATGGTGGTGGCGGTAGTGGCGGTGGCGGTGGTGGTGACGGTGGCGGTGATGGCGGTACCGGCCGTGGCTGTGGCGGTAAGGATGGCTGTGGCGGTGAGGATGGCGGTGGCGGTGAGGATGGCGGCGGCGGTGATGGTGGTGGCGGTGGCGGTGTTGGTGGTGGCGGTGGTGGTGACGGTGGTGGTGACGGCGGTGGCGGTGATGGCGGTGGCGGTGAGGATGGCGGCGGCGGCGGCGGTGGTGGCGGTGATGGTGGAGGACGTACTCCGTGCGTCGGCGGTGGTTTTCCGTGAGAGCGCGACGACGCTATTTACGTTGAAAAAAATTTCCCGCGCGTAATGCACCTATCGGCTGCTGATCAGTCAGAAATTTCGCCGAAAATGTCGACGCCTTTGTTTTTCGTCTGCTCGATGTTGGGTCGATGCTAGTGGATGCTCGGCCGACGCGAGTGTGGCCATTAGACGGACGCAGCAGGTCGACAGATTGACAGCTCGCTCTGAAGCGACAGCCGGTTGCGTCAATTCGCCGTAGTGAATGAGATGAGGGGAGGGGAGGGGTGGGGAGCGGAGGAGAGGGAAGGGGAGGGGAGGGGAGGGGAGGGGAGCGGAGGGGAGGGGAGAAGAGGGGAGGGGAGGGGAGGGAAGCTGAAGGGAGGGGAGGGAGGGTCGGTGACTGCATGCTATGCCGGCGGTGGTAATTAGTTTCCCGATTTTAAATCGCCCGTTAATTAAATAATATTGGTTTTCATTGCTTTTTGCAAGGGTGTGGGGTAGAGGGAATGTGGGGTGGGAGGTGGGAGGTGTGATGTGGTGGGAATAGATGGCACCCATCGCTGGTCGTGTGTAGCAATGCAAGGCAGGATTGGGGGGTAGAGGGAATGTGGGGGTGGGAGGTGTGATGTGGTGGCAATAAATTAAACCCGCCCGCTGTCGGTACGTGAACGCGCATCTTGCGCATCAGCTCATGCGCCACCTAACGAGGTGTAGGTGATTAGCCTCAATTGGCTCATTAGTCTCGTGTGTACACGTAGAAGGGGCGGCCGTCATTATTGGCAGCACGCATAGAGAGAGAGAGAGAAAGGGGGGGAGGAGAGGGGGAGAGGAGAGCGGAGAGCGGAAAGCGGAGAGCGAGTTATATATATATATATATATATATATATATATATATATGTATTTATTTATTTATTTATATACAAGGAAGGACAGAGAGAGAGAGAGAGAGAGAGAGAAAGAGAGAGAGTGAGCGAAAGAGACAGAGAGAAAGAGTGAGAAAGAGAGAGAGAGAGAGAGAGAGATAGAGATAAGAAGAGAGAAACCGGGAGAAGCTACGGGAAGGCAATAGAGGGGAAAAGCGAGGGGAAAAGGCAATAGAGAGATAAATATAGAATAAAGGGTGGGTAAAGAGTGGGCAGATAGCGGCGATGGAGAGAGATAGAGTGTTGGTGTGTGCGTGTGTGTGTGTGTGTGTGTGTGTGTGTGTGTGTGTGTGTGTGCGTGCTC
>NW_014577261.1:218347-228847 GCF_000485595.1 Priapulus caudatus | reverse complement strand
TCTCTCTCTCTGTCTCTCTCTTTCTCTCTCTCTCTCTCTCTCTGTCTCTCTCTTTCTCTCTCTCTCTCTCTCTCTCTCTCTCTCTTTCTCTCTCTCTCCCTCCCATGTCCCTGATTGCATGGATGTACAATCTTTGACCCTTCTATATTATGTCGTCCGACCACGTCGGCTTCGCTCTGGGGTCACGGCTTCCGACATTTGCTACGCGAATAATAACACAATCAATCGGAAAACCCATTCGGCTCATTCCGTCATTCTTAGAAAAGAGTCTCTGTTGAATGGTCCTAGGGTTCCCGATTGTAACACAATCACTCCGATAGCAATGACGTTAAGCCTAGCGCATACACCCGAGCAAAACACCCTGAACGTGGAGCAAACGTGTTTCGCTCAATGTTCGTGGCTGTGTGCGGATTCCCGAAACAAAAAACATTGCTCAGCTGAGCGTGTTTCGCTGAACAAGCAATGTTTGATTCGCGGAACGTGTTTTCGCCTGAGCGTACGTTTTGCTCGGGTGTGTGCGTCAAACGTTCTGCTACACAGCGAAACGCCACAGACGGTCTCCAATCAATATCCTTAAAAATATCACATGACACACAAAACTGGATGTCCATTGGATGGCTATTTTTGATGTCATGTGACAGCGGCGCTGTACGCAGTGTTTCTGTATGTTTTGCTCAGCTATGTGCTGAGTCGGGTGACGTGTGTGCGCTTGCTCGCCGAGCAGAACGCGAAACGATGGAAAACAAAATTTCCCGTTTTGCTCGGGTGTGTGCGCTAGGCTTTACTAGTTGGCCAATCAGAGAGCTTGACGGCGGTCGCCATGGCGAAGAGCGGTGTTGACCTGGCGTGACCTGGCGGTGTTGCGACCGACTCGATTGTCGCGGCCGCAGCGTCCGCGTTGCTGATGATGTTTGTACAGCCAGCTCTTGTGCGAGAGCGTGTGCAGGAGCAGTACGACTAGCCTGACTGGACTAGACTGCATCATCGTCGTTTAAGTTACGTTCGCTGCACAGCACAGCACAGCGTGGCAGCCGTCTACAGCGTAATACAAGATACAAGATACAAGAATCTTTATTTAATGTCAGATATCACAAACAATAAACGTTAGCCCTGATGGGCTATTATTTCGACAAACATAAGTAAATAATAATTCTGGTTAAGAACAAATATATAAATGTATAAATTTCAGCGGTATATAGATTTTAGACTTGTATAAAATCAAAATCACAGTTGCATACATACGAAATGCTGAGAGAACATAAAAACAATTTTAAGAGTAAAGTACAGCAGGTTCAAATTATTTGCAGAGATAGCATTTACAGCTTGCGCCGTTCCAGCTACGCACAAATCTGTGGAAGACACTGTATGAGTCAGTAGTTGGGCCGCCGCAAACCGAAAAGAAGCTTTGCCGAACTTTTCCGTTCGAACAGTTGGTAGCTTTAACATATTATCGTATCTAAAACTAAACGTTGAAAGCCTTTATTCTACAAGGTCCGTCAGACATGCAGGTGAACTGCCCTGCAATATTTTGTAAACTTCGAGGGCCATATGGCTTTCATCCTCCTAAGATGAAGCGTGGGCATGTTTGCTCGCGAGAGCAATTCTTCGTATTAACTGGTGTAATCCTCATATATGAAACGAAGAGCTCTAAATTGTATTTTTTCCACTTTAGTAGTATTTGCCTTGTTACAAAAATGCCATGATAGTAGGCAATAATTAAAATTTGAGAGAATAAAGACATAGAAAATAGATAGTTTATACCATTTAGAGTAAGATACCTGCCAATTCGATTTAGCACATTTAACTAGCGGGATGTTTTTCTACACAATTCACTGATGTGATTATTAAAAGACAAAATAAAATCCATATCAATACCTAACAACTTCACTGTGTCTTCACATGGTATTTGAATGCCAGCAATGGATAGAGACGAACAGCAGTCATGCATTTTCTTACAAATGCAGATCGCTTGGAATTTATCCGTGTTCGCCTTCATTCCATTGTCGGCAAACCAATCCACTAACAGCTCGCGTACTCTCTGTAAAACTTCAATTATATTGACAGGATTTGTGTACGTGTATACAGGACAGTGTGCTGTCGTCAGCATAGTTATAAAGTGAAGCCTTATCTATAAAATAAAATATATCATTGATGAAAATGTTAAAAAGAAGCCGTCCCATTACTGACCTTTGTGGGACGCTTTTGTAAATGGCTTCCCATTTATTTCGCCAGACCCCTAATTTAATTTGTTGTGTTCTGTCAGATAAATAATCAGTGATCAGACCTACTGCCTGATTTCCAACCCCATAGGCTCTCAACTTTTCAGATAAGAGCCCATGCGGCAGGCAATCAAAGGCCTTTGATAGATCCATAAGGACGGCCGCAGCACATTTGTTCTCATCCAGTGCCCGGCGCCAGTCCTCCGTAAGGCGTAATAGGGTTGTGTGGCAGCCATATCCCCGTCTATAGGCAGTGAGGAAGCTGTGAAAAATTGACTCAAAATGATTTGACAGTTGAGTAGCGATTGTCTTTTCATACATTTTTGAAATAAAAGGCAAAACGCTAACTGGCCTGTAATTTTCTAGTGTCATTGGGTCTTTTTTCTTATAGATAGGTGTAACCTGTGCCTGTTTTAGTCGGGCCGGAAATTTACCGATCGTTAAGCTGGCATTAACAACCTGGGCGAACTCAAATCCATAGGCATCTCTAGAGTTCAGTTTGATGGCAGCGATACTGGAATGTGTTGAGCTGGGACGATCCGCAACACACCCAATATCCTTGGCCACATTTACAAAAAAGTCATTAAAAATAGATCAGACTTGTTCTTGATCGGACACTATATTGTCATCAAGCCTCAGAAATGTAGCGCTATGGCTTATATGTCCCTTATTGGTTAGGAAGGGCTTAATGGTAGGCCAGAAATCTTTCGACTTCGTCCCACATGAACATCGTTCATAAAAGTAGACTCTCATACTACTACGTTTAAGTTTTGTTACCTTATTGCGTTGTTTCCTATACTGATCCCAGGTTTGCTTAGAACCAAAACGCTTATGTCGGTTAAACATCATCTTTTTTGCATAGACAGCTTTACGCAAAGCGCCATTCATAAATGGAGGTGGGGCTCTCTTAGGTACTTTATGTTTCATTGGGGCGTGCTTGTCTACGACATCCTCCGCTCATCATCCCTACTCAGACTACTACGACTCAGCATCCTCTCATGTGCCCAGTAGATATTATTGATATCATCAAAAACGTGGGCTACATGAAAGGGTACATGACTGAGATCCCCCCCTCCAAAAAACATGCCTCATCAAAATTCTTATAGCTACGAAAACACATTTTTTCTCTCCTTGGGATTGATATTTGTGCCTTAAAGCTTGTATATATAAGATCATGCCAATCGCTAGTCCGGTACTACATTTATATGTGTGACACATAAGTTTTTGTTAGGATCACATCGATTCGACTAACGAAGGCGTATGGTCCTTTACAAAACATGTAGGACCCTTGACCAAGTTACATATATCAAAAATATCACATAATGATCGAACTGTCATAGATTTGCTCTCAGAGAGCATGTCAAAATTAAGGTCATCTAATACAATAAAATGATCATAATCGAGTATACACTTGCATGTCTAGAGACATAGTGAAGTCTCTCTCAAAATCAGAGTCACTCACTGTAGGTGGCTTATACAGACCAAGCATGGCCCATTTTCTGTCATTGATATTTACTTCCAGAACAATGCTTTCTAATAGGCGAGTGCACTCTAGGTCAGTTCGAGGTCTCACAGGAAGATCGGACCGTACGTACATCAATAAACCACCTCCAGTTGCATTTCTGTCTTTCCTGAATAGACTATAACCTTCAACACTGGACAACTGAAAGTTAAAAGATGCATCTAGTTTGGTCTCAGCTATGCGTAATATATCAACAAGTCTATCACTAAGTAAGACCTGCAGTTCACAGAACTTATATCGTAAACTATTTGTGTTTAGGTACGCTGTTACAATGCGTTTGCGGTTTTTGGCTTTTATATTCCGAATATTTATAAAAATCGTCACAATCTTTGTCATCTTGCGTCTGATCGACTAACATCTCAGTGCAGTGAGCCGATACGTTAATGCGATTTCCCACGTACTTTCCAAAGATACTTTCCCACGTAACTGTTTGTGACAACAAACGCAGTAAATCCTGCATGAATCACGAATAGACCCTATACGTAAATGTTAGATATGATAAGGAAACCGGAAAATGAATATAATCCCCCCATACTAGCTCTAGCAAAAAATAAAACTCGAGAAATCGCCTTTCAATCGTCGGGGGATTCAGAGGAATAGCAATAAGCTGCCTTCACACAGTTATTGATGACGTCAATAAGCTGCCCTTCCACAGTTATTGATGACGTCAATATGTTGCCCCTCACTCAGTTATTGACGTCAAAATGTCGCTGTAGAGCGAGACTGGAAACGTGTTGTAGTTAAAAAGTAAAGTTAATTGTTGCCCGAGACGAGTTTTATTTTGAGACATTAAATGATTCAATCGCCGACAGCGATCCCCGCGTACGCACGCAGTATTTTCAGATATTAACGATAATAAGCGATATCGATTATAATCGATTATACGTGCATGTTTCTCACCGCAGAACGCGCGAAAACAGCCGAGACAAATTTTCTCGGTGGTTCTGGGAAAAGTCAATTGCGTGGCCTGGCTTTCAGGGAGCTTACACACGACGTGATCGTATCCAGGAGCCACGCACACCGCGGTGCTTGCCACTGGAGCCTAAAGCATTTATGTTGAGCTTTTATATATCAAAATAAACCAGTCACACCTGACTATGTCATAGATATATTTATATTCTTCTATAGTATTTCAAATAATCTGCCAGAATCCTCGGTAATGTTGCTGCATGGGCTAACATATGCGAAATTACCGCGCTCCGATAACAAATGCTGTGGGCGATTACTCGCTCGTGACGTCACATCTGTCCTGACAGGCCGCCGTAGCCACAGGCACTTAGAACGTTTCAATAGTAACATGATGGTGAATACACACGAAATGTGTTTACTACCAAAGTCTTAATGTTTCTCTACTCTCTTTTCCTTATTATTGCCGATAGTTTCCTGTAAATGCCGTTCAAATGCATACCCGCACGCAGGTCACTGTGCAAAAACAACAAGAATAAAGAGAAAGTAAGAATAACAAGAATAACTCCTTCGAGAAAAAAAATTATGCATTTAAAATAAAGAGGAGGTATCCTAGCATAGATTTATAGGAAAACATTATCGACGAAATCAGTCGACCTCGTATACGAAATAGGAAAAAGACATTGCATGTAAGGTCTCTGCTGCATATACCAGTCAGTACAGAATCTGGCTACGTTAATGTATTAGCCCATGCGAAATATCTCACCAGCGGAGTTATATTTTGTTATGAATATGCATTTAATATGGTTACGGGGTATCTCAGCATAGATTTCTGTGATAAATTGTTATCAGCAGACCTGTGTTTATAGCTGTGCCCTAGCCTGTAGGGTGCAAAACTCCTACTTCATCCCCTCCAGTCCTTCCCCTTGCCTCTCCTGTCCCTCGCTCAGCCTCCTTCTTCTTTAACCACCCCTCAACTATCATTTCTGCCGCCTTTCCTCAATTACCCACCCCTCTCTCCCTCGGCAAGCTATTTTATGTACTTTTCTTCAGTCCGTACTGCACGCATGAAACGGTGCTCGCGCACGCGTAATATCTCTCGAGAAGAAGAATATTTTACAAGAATTATGCATTTAAAATGAAGAGGAATTATCCTAGCATAAATTTATATGATAAAATTCGATCAGTAGACCTCTCGTAAGAAATAGGAAGAAGACCTTACATGTAAGGTACCCGCTGCATATACCAGTCAGTACACAAACTGGCTACGTTAGCGTGTTAGCGCATGCGCAATATCTCACCAGAGGAGTTATATTTTGTAGTAACATTACGATGTTTCTGTCAACGGTTAACGAGTGGAAGTTAATGTTAAGACTAATGTTAAAACTAATTTTGTTTCTGACAACGGGCCCCTGGCATCTAATTAGGGAATCACAGGTGAGTTTCCATCGCTCTAAGTAACCTGCCTGCAACACGAAACGTTCACAGCGGCTAATATACGGCTTCTACATCCGATAAGTGACATCGTCGCGTTCATTTGAGAGCTAACATACCGTAGCGAGACAGCTCACGGCGCGCAGCGTATGCCACGTATAGCGTCTTCAGCACATTAATGCGGGGACGGCGGATGGCTTGCCACGAGCTGAAATAATGGCGATCACGTGCTACAGACATGGCGGCGAAAAACGCGCGCGCGTACCAAACTAAATTAAATTTTGCACAGGGGAGAGATAGTGATCCGCTAGGGGACGGCTCTGATTGGCTCTTATTTTGTCTCTTATTTATTTAATTTTTTATTATTTTTGGCTAATTTTGTTTTATTTTAGAATTAGGGATAGGGTTAGGGTTAGGGTTAGGATTAGGGTTAGGGTTAGGGTTAGGGTTAGGGTTAGGGTTAGGGTTAACTGATTTCTATATCCACAACTTATTTATAGTAATAATGCGCCATCTAGCCGATCACTATCTTTCCCCTAAGACCTACTAAATTTAATTCTCTATTAATTCGGGTTGGTGGTTTTTTACTCGGGCGTGGTTCATTAAGGCAGGATCTAATTGCCATCCTCCTCCGCATTGTCTCCATGGTAATTCTTTACGTGATTCATCAGGCCCGGTTGTTGGATCGTGTCCCGTACCTTCTCCTCTATCCGTGTCCTGTATCTGGCGATAAGGTACCCGCTGCATATACCAGTCAGTACACAAACTGGCTACGTTAGCGTGTTAGCGCATGCGCAATATCTCACCAGAGGAGTTATATTTTGTGATGAATATACATTTAATATGGTTACGGGGTATCTCAGCATAGATTTATGAAATAAATTGTTATCAGTAGACCCGTGTTTATAATTAGGAGAGCGCCCTATCCTGTAGGGTGCAAAACTCCTACTTCACCCCTCCCGTCCTTCCCAGTCAGTACACAATCTGGCTACGTTAGTGTGTTAGCGCATGCGCAATATCTCACAAGAGGAGTTATATTTTGTGATGAATATGCATTTAATATGATTAGGGAGTATCTCAGCATAGATTTCTGTGATATATGTGTTTATGATTGGGAGAGCGCCCTAGCCTGTAGGGTGCAAAACTCCTACTTTATCCCCTCCAGTCCTTCCCTTTCCCTCCCCTGTCCCTCGCTCAGCCTCCTTCTTCTTCAACCACCCCTCAACTATTATTCCTGCCGCCTTTCCTCAATTACCCACCCCTCTCTCCCTCGGCAAGCTATTTTATGTACTTTTCTTCAGTCCGTACTGCACGCATGAAACGGTGCTCGCGCACGCTCTCAATGTGTGTGAGACAGATCTCCCGAGAAGAATATTTTACAAGAATTATGCATTTAAAATGAAGAGGAATTATCCTAGCATAAATTTATATGATAATATTCGATCAGTAGACCGCTCTTAAGAAATAGGAAGAAGACCTTACATGTAAGGTACCCGCTGCATATACCAGTCAGTACACAAACTGGCTACGTTAGTGTGTTAGCGCATGCGCAATATCTCACCAGAGGATCGAGTTATATTTTGTTATGAATATGCATTTAATATGGTTAGGAGGTATCTCAGCATAGAATTATGTGATAAATTGTTATCAGTAGACCTGTGTTTATAATTTGGAGAGTGCCCTAGCCTATAGGGTCCAAAACTGCTACTTCCCTCCTCCTGTCCTTCCCCGCCCTTGCCTCCCTTGTCCCTCGGTCGGCCTCTTTCGTCTTCTACCTTCCTCAGCTATCTTCCCTGCCGCCATTCCCCAGTATACAAAACACAGATACAAGTGCAGAGCGAGGGAGATAGATAGGCAGACATGTATACAGATAGATAGACAGACAGACAGACAGACAGACAGACAGACAGACAGACAGACAGACAGACAGACAGATAAACAGGCAGACAGTCATACAGACAGATCGACTATGCATAGGGAGAAAGCGCACACTCCACCGATTAAATCCAGCAATATCTTATCTTTTCGCAACAACATGAGCACTTAACTGGCAATCCTTGCTTAATAGTAAGTGTCTGTCGTAAAGTTAATGTGACGTCAACGAACACTCGTACGCTGCTATATTCGCCAATCTGTGAATCAGAAGAGCCACGATTATCCACGAGTAATGATGCTCGCCCTTTGCGATCATTTATCTCCGACTCTAGTCGTATTAGGCCGCGCTAAATCAGTGCAGCATTGACAGAACCTCGTACCATTAGTGTGAGAACTACTGCATGCCCCACGCTAGATTAGACTGATCTCTGTCGGCAGTATAAACGGTTTTTCTTCTCGAAAATAATAATTGCGTGTTTCTTCGATAGTGTAGTATTCGCGTATAATTGTGAAACGTAGGGATCGGCTGGAATAGCAAGCGTCATAGCGTGTTGATGTCCACGATAAAAACTCAACGCAATTCTAACGAAATTATCTAATAA
Source organism: Priapulus caudatus (assembly GCF_000485595.1). NCBI lineage: Eukaryota > Metazoa > Priapulida > Priapulimorpha > Priapulimorphida > Priapulidae > Priapulus > Priapulus caudatus. Next base: position 220,289 of record NW_014577261.1, on the reverse strand, counting down.
TCCTGAGCGAACGTAAACGCATGAGCTAGGTCAGTCTGACCTGATCGCCTGGCATCATTGCCAACAACTCTAGCCAATCATTGTTGTGATATGACATTTTAAAATGTAATGCTTGACAACGAAGTGCAGCAAAGTCGAGCCATGCACGAAAAGCAGATATAAAATACGAAGTGGCTATATGCCCGGCAGCCGGGCACGGTCTTCGATTTCCTAAATGCCCGGCAGTTTTTAATTTTCGGTGATTTCTCAAGTAAACAGTGTACTACGTGATCCAAAGTATTCTACATTTGTTTAGAAATGTCTAGCGATTTTCGTTAGAGCTGTATATTCGAACTAGCTCAATTCTCTTAGCTTCGGATCACTATAAGCTGCGAACGAACTCGCAATCGACACTTAGAAAATATCCGACGGCTGCCGGGCACGGTCTTCGATTTCCTAAATGCCCGGCAGTTTTTAATTTTTGGTGATTTCTCAAGTAAACAGGAGGGTTAGGGTTATGGTTAGGGTTAGGGTTAGGGTTAGGGTTAGGGTTAGGGTGCCGGCTGCCGGGCATGTAGCCACAGCGTATAAAATATACTAGTCCAACTTGAAAAACCCGGTAGGAATGTCCAAGCGGGGCGTGGTCAATCCCGCTCATACGGATAGGTCGATTGCAAAATGTGAATGTTGGATTAAATGACTAACCACTATATTGATCGATGCCTACATCCATGCATGTAACGGTTACAACAGGCACGGCCGCGCTATGACTTCTATAGACAACACGTTCTACGACCGTTGTTTAATTCAGACCTCGTATCGATTTTTTTCACGCGTTCAACCCGACTGCATAAATTACGCGTCATTATGCGCGTGTCGGTGTAGCACGAAGAGAGAGAGAACGAAAAATGGCGGCCATAAAAAATGGCGGCCTATACTTCCGCGGGCTCGATCGGATCACGACAATCAGGAGAGAATCAGGCAGAGCTGGGACGCCTGTAGCTTTTACTGCATACAACTGTACTTACTGTATAACAAATCGTCTACACCCACACGTATTTGTTACCAGATACCTAATTTAATTGTTATAATTAATTATACATTAACGCTACGAAATTTGAACGGCGCCATTGACACCCGCGACCATGCTGCCACCCTGAAAAAGTTGCGCATTTTCCAATTTATTTTGCACGTTACAGACCGAGGGCTAATCACAAAGGTGCAATTATATTTATACCTAAATGCTATTTAACCGAACGATGTTCATTTTAAAATTTATCCATAATATAACTGAAACTATATGTCGTTTATAAGATATTACAATCCTTTTGCTTTTAAATTAATAAATAAGAAACACCCTCGGTCTGTAGCCCTTGGCTGAAAAGTCGTTTTGCGCAACTCCTCAGATCGTGCGCTTTGAGTGGCGCCACCGTCGTTGTAGTCAAGCTGTAGTCGTTGGTTTTAAAACATTTTTTTATAATATTTCTAATGGTGATTGAACCATGAAACTTTTTATGTAGCGTAATTTTAACCTAAATTAACTGAAAATAACCCAGAACCTAGAGTAAACGATCCCTTTAACTCGGTTCGGTGGCCGCGTATTCTCCGCTTGGCTTTCATCAGCGGGTTGATGATCCGCTGTTGAAGAACACGACGCGATTACCCTCTCTCCTCACTCCGCCAGCACTCCCGCTGCTCTCTCCTCACTCCGCCAGCACTCCAGCCGCTCTCTCTTCACTCCGCCAGCACTCCCGCTGCTCTCTCTTTACGGCGATAGCCTCCCGCCCCGCTCTCTCTTCACTCCGCCAGCACTCCCGCCCCGCTCTCTCTTCACTGCGCCAGCACTCCCGCTGCTCTCTCTTCACTCCGCCAGCACTCCCGCCCCGCTCTCTCTTCACTGCGCCAGCACTCCCGCTGCTCTCTCTTCACTCCGCCAGCACTCCCGCCCCGCTCTCTCTTCACT
>NW_014577261.1:216314-218337 GCF_000485595.1 Priapulus caudatus | reverse complement strand
CACCCACCAGCGCTCTCTCCTCGCTAGCCCTCCGCCCCCACCCACCAGCGCTCTCTCCTCGCTAGCCCTCCGCCCCCGTCTCCGCCAGCGCTGGGAAGAGGAGCTGGTGGGTGGGCGGAGAAGCTGGTGGGTGGGAGGAGGAGCTGGTGGGTGGGAGGAGGAGCCGGTGGGTGGGAGGAAGAGCTTGTGGGTGGGAGGAGAAGCTGGTGAGTGGGAGGAGGAGCTGTTGGGTGGGAGAAGCTGGTGGGTGGGAGGAGGAACTGGTTGGTGGGAGGAGGAGCTGGTGGGTGGGAGGAGGAGCTGGTGGGTGGGCGGAGGAGCTGGTGGGTGGGAGGAGCTAGGAGCTGGTGGGTGGGCAGATGGTAGTGGTGGGAGAGAGGAGGTATCAAAATATCAAAATCAAACAAGTTTGATTTCTTGCCACTCGTCGCAAGCGACCAGAATCGCTACGGGTTGCAGGAGCACGTTCCCGCAGACGTAGCGATTTCACAGGAATGTCAACAAAATTTGCACGTGATTTTCGACCGGTGTAGTTATTTTGAAATAAGTATTATACAAAAGTCTACAATCTATTAAAAAAATTGCGTCACGTTACTAAGTGCACTTGTTTTGTGGTAGCGTTTGAAAATTCTCATTTCGTTCTCATTCTCGCGAATTTCAAGATAGCAGGCGCATGTTCGCGGATAACTTGCTGTTTTATAGCATATAACAGCACAAACTCGTAAAATCTTTATGCTAAAGTAATCAGTAATATGTACGCTGACGGGTGAGACTAAGTAGGTGTAGACTTTTTACAATTAATTATTTTTTCGATTTATTTGAAAATGATTGTCTTAAAGCACAGAATCGTAATACTCGTAAATCTCTTAGCGTACAGAGAAAGTGACGTGCGCACACACTCGCACACTCGTAGACAGACATACACGCACTCAATCACTCACGCACACACACACACACACACACACACACACACACACACACAACACACACACACCCATTTTATAGCCGCCCGGCTACGCAGTATATATCAGTGATTCACACACTTGTCGTCGTCTGCCGTCAACCAGGCGGTGACGTCATCATTTCGCCCCGCCGCAGCCAGCTTCATTACAGCGACATCAAAAGCAACCGGCAGATGGCGCGCGCGCTCGCTATTGTCCGCAGCGGGGAGCGAACATTGTGCGGGTTATTATGTGTCCGCATCGCAGATTGAAGTTAACGGACTTAAGATAACGATAGGACAAAACTGCCAAAACAAACGATGGGTTCATGATGTGAGGTTCCCAGGTCGGATTATTACACACGCGCACGCACGCACGCACGCACTCACACGCACGCACTCACACAGGCGTCTGCAGCTTATATAAACATAATGCTTCCGTTGTGCGAGCTCTGAGCTTGTCCCTGACGTGTGTGCGCACGTGTGTGTGTGTGTGTGTGTGTGTGTGTGTGTGTGTGTGTGTATGCGCGCGCGTCGGTGTGTGCGTGCGTGCATGTGCGTGTGTGCGCGTGCATGCGTGTGTGTGCGTGCATGTGTATGCATGCGTGTGTGTGTGTGTGCATGTGTGTGTGCGTCGGTGTGTGCGTGCGTGCATGTGCGTGTGTGCGTCGGTGTGTGCGTGCGTGCATGTGTGTGTGCGTGCATGTGTGTGTGTACGTCGGTGTGTGCGTGCGTGCATGTGTGTGTGTGCGCGTGCATGCGTGTGTGTGTGCGTGCATGTGTATGCAAGCTGCCCACGCCACGCCGACGCGGCAGACTTACGCGCTGGTGTGCGTAGCGGCCGCACCGAGATGTCAGTAGGTTAGTGCACACAGCCGATAAATTACAGCTCGACAAATATTTGTACGCTTAGTCACCGCACGAGCCGCTGCTGCTACTACTGCTACTACTGCTACTACTACTACTACTACTACTACTACTGAGAGGGTCTATGTCCCCCGGGGTACTGCCGGAACGTACCATGGGTACGGTCCGGTATACCGGAACGTACCCTGGTACTTCTACTTCTACTTCTACTTCTAC
>NW_014577261.1:205732-216304 GCF_000485595.1 Priapulus caudatus | reverse complement strand
AGAGAGAGAGAGAGAGAGCGAGAGAGAGAGAGAGAGAGAGAGAGAGAGCGAGAGAGAGAGAGAGACAAAAAAGACGAAATTTGCCGAGCTCATCGTGACGCTGCTGTGAGGCGATCCAGGGTCCGGTCAGATTGCCTCCTGCTGTCGTCATAGCTACGCTCGGCTTGCGTCATCTGCTACCATAATGCACCGCGAGCTCCCTCGACGCTCAAACTGCCACTGCCACAATTATAGAAATAGTATAGATAACCATACTAGTTATCTATACTATTTCTATGGCCACAATGCTAGCACTATTTTTAAAGTGGACGGAGCTCCGGGGAAATCCAGCGAATGGAGATTCGTAAATAGACTGGTATCCGGTCGACAGTTCCACACGCTACACTAACGTCAGTGTAGCGAAGGATATATGCCGGAGTGAATGTGGCGAACGGGTACCAGTCTAATTCGTAAACAGCGTATGATTTGAAAGAGGTAACTGGGCGCACAATCCGCGTACTATTTCGTATCACTATTTTATCAAAATTTTCATGAAATAACGGTCGGATTTTTAATATCTTTGCAACTTTTATTAGTCCAAATCTTATTACATAGGATACGAGTAATGTGGCTGCTGTAAAACTTGTAGTAAAAAAGCGTTACAAATTGTAACGGAAATCTACTTGTGGCAGTGGTGAATTGAGAATTGAGCGAGAGCGAGAGCGCCATCTTTCGTGGAGTTTGCGCTCTGATTAGCAGTGGTTTCTTTCGGCTGTAGAAGTGCGACGTCATGGACTCGTCTTGCTGCTTCTTCATTAGGAGAAATGTGCGGAGTACCGTTGCGAGTATCGTTTTTCATACATCTTTCTGTTAATTAGGCTATCGATGTCAGAATAAGAGCTACGATACTATTAATGCTATAATACTATTGTTATGATGGATCGTTGAAGGTGATATTTTTGCTCTGATTGTATGCTTGATTGGGATGCATCGAAGCAAAGGCAATGCATTGGCTTGATGTAGTACGCTTCCTTATTTTAGCTCTTCTTTTTCCTTTCGCAATACACTCTTTTCCTTAATTCCAACCTTCAACGAATTTTCGCTGTCTCTTTCGAGTCATTTATTTCTCTATATCTCATCGCCGCTTATCGCCTAGATAGTTTGCTATTTCTTACTATTTGCTACTTTCATTTGCTATCAAATGTCATCAGTCATCTGTCATATCAAAACGTTGCGCATCTCCGAGCGGAGCGATGGCGATTGCGATGGCAACTCATCTGCGATCTCTAATTTGCGAATATCTAATAAATCAGGAATAGCCATTTAAATCAACGCGGTTCGTTCCTAGTTTTTGAAATACACGAATTTTCTCTAAGACGCAGTCGGCTGCTTCGGCGAAGCGGACAACAAATTTATTTTTCGTTTCGAAAGCAACCTCCTCTCTCTTTCTTCACCTCTCTCTCTCTCTCTTTCTCTCATTCTGTCTCTCTCTCTCTCTTCTTCTTCTCTCTCTCTCTCTTTCTCTCTCTCTCTCTCTCACTCTATCTTCTCGCTTTTTCCTGCTCCCTTGCTTACTCGCTCCCGCTCCGGCTCCCGCTCTCGCTCTTTCTCTCTCTTCCTCTCATTTTTTTCACTCTCTTTTTCTCTTATTAGTTTCTAGCGTTTTCGGTGTGTCTCTCTCTGTCTCTGTATTGCGTAGTCTACTCCCTCCTCTCTCTCTCTCTCTCTCTCTCTCTCTCTCTCTCTCTCTCGCCTTGTCACGCGGTGTGCGTCTCTGTCGTTACCACAAAATTGTCTCAACTCTCTCCCACCCCCTCTCTCTCAGTCTCTCTCTCTCTCTCTATCTCTCTCTCTCTCTCTCTCTCTCTCTCTGTTTCTCGCTTTGTGTGTATGTGCATGCGTGCGTGCGTGCGCGTGTGTAATATTATGTATGTATAATACGTAAAAGTATCAGGGTCAGGTATTAGGACATGGTTGAGCCGTACGTATTGGTGTCATTTTATTAACGAAGGGAGTGCGCTATGCACGTACGTCGATAGCTAACGACCAGCCTCGAGTCTGCGTGCTTGTGCTTCAGATCGCAGGATTCAGAATTAGATCGCATCGCGGGATCGCCGTGCTGTAACGTCATAAGTGACGTAATCAATGTTAATTGAGGGACGCGGCGCTTCGCTCCCCCGGTCGTGTTTCTACTGGTAAATACTGCATGAGTGGACAGCATCTCTCTCCTACCCCAACTCACTCACCATCCATCGTTCCCTTACACACACGTCTAGTCTTCATCTTCAACCCTCCACCCACTAACCATTCACTCACCATCCACCGTTCCCTTACACACACTAGTCTACATCTTCAACCCGCCACTAACCACTCACTCACCATCCACCGTTCCCCTACACACACTAGTCTGCATCTTCAACCCTCCACCCACTAACCACTCACTCAGCACCTCCCCCAAAACGCCGTCTTTAATCTCATCCTCCTCCCTCCATTAACCATGCTGCACCATCCTTATAACATATATATGTATGTATATATATATATATATATATATATATATATATATATATATATATATATATGTATATATATATATTGTAGCGTTTTGCGTCTCTCCGTGACACCCGATGGCGTCACCAGTCGACACGTAGTGACTAGGCTAGCAATAACCTTAGATAAGAACACTCACCTAGTATGTCCGGATGCGTTGAAATGGCCGTATCGTCGTCATCCGGACTCCGCTAGCCACCAGAGCGCCTCCGTGCTACTGCGCTCACTCCGTAGTACCCAACCCAGCGTTCGTTCTGGCTCCGGTGCGATAGCGTGGTTAGTCAACGATGCCACATTACAACATGACAACGGGGCCCCCACCATGCTCTGCTGGCCTTACGTTACGTCTTATAATAAATGTCAACCCGGTGTATAAACAAAGGCGTAGCCAGACAAAGGGCTAAATAACCGGCAGGCTCTCTACTGCACGGCCGCTCACAGCATAGGCCGATTTCTATCCTATACGTGTAGCGTTGGCATTCCTCTCTCTACTATTTTAGGAGTCTATTTAATAATAATGCTCTCTGTATTATTTACTCGCCCCACAACAACATGACAATACAGCGGTGCCTACTCACCAACCAAAGCTCTTAACCGTGGCTGTCTCTCCGCGGGGTCTCATGCACCCACAAGCCACGCCGAACATAGGTGACCGTACGGTACTGTACCACCAGTACACGTACGCTATCTGTCGTCACCATACTCTCCAGTCTCCACACACAACTCGACCGGCCTCTCCACTCTATGCTCATACAGAGTGAACTAGCTACATGCTTCTAGGCCTACCTCACTCAACTCTCAAGACAAACTCTTGTGTTACCTCTCTAGACGCCCGAGACGAACTCCATCGTGTCACTCCCAACTCACCCACAGCGTGTCAGCTGTTCATTTCTCCCGCGCTATTCTCTGCCGCTAGAGGGGGTGGTTAACCCACCCAACATGGCTCCCCCCATGTAGGGATTCGACTATCTGCATCTATCAATTGGTGAGCAGGCAAAACAGCACGAAAACGCACACTAAACATTAACTCCTATACAGTCGCCTATAACTGTTAACGCGAAACAGAACTGCGCGCAAGATCTGCGCTCAGCGCTTCGGATCAACACCGGTCCTTTCGGCAACCTTCTCTAAATATCTCCGTCTCCATCTGGCTGTAAACCGGGTGACCGGCGGCCGACTCGCCACAAAGATGATATACTATTCGATGCCAAACAGCGCATTATAGCACGGCGATGCCTAACTCTGGGGCCCGTTGTCAGAAATTCCGTAAGTTAATGCAAATGGTTAATGCTACGGATAACACTTAACGACAGAAACAGCAATATCGTACTACGAAGCAAACCGTCGATGAACGAGGGAACTTCCTAATTTCTATGTACATGTAGGCTGCCGATTTGATGTAAACATCACAAAATTCAAATCCCAACCACATTTATGTAGCCATCACAAGGTATTCAGCATATTATGAATGGCTACACCAATACTACATAAATTTTATGAAGAATACTGGGTCATATTTAATTCTGTCATCAACAAGAAAATTCTAAATGATTTTGACGTGTTTTCAACAAAACGCATATTTATTGCATTAGTTAGAGATATATAAATACACTATAATGTAATTCGTAGTGTAAATGAAATATTCAACTTAATGTAAAGTTTACGGAGAGGGCTGGTCTCCTCGTAATTTAAGAGGTATATTTTGCGACGAGTTTTCGTTTCGGCGTCAACATTACGATGTTCTGTCAAGCGTTAACGAGCTGGAATTAATGTTAAGACTATATAGTTAAACACTAATTTCTGCTTCTGACAAAGCGGCCCATGCTCACATCGTAATGCCTAAGAAATAGTCCACTTGCGAGGATGCCTTCGTTCCCTCGCTAACCATTACGATTTCTGGTCAACGTCTAACGAAAACCTGAACTTAATGTTAAGACTAATTTACAAACTAATGTTTGGTCTTCTGACAACGCGCCCCTGGGCCTCTAATATAGGGAAACCTCACAGGTGAGTCTTCATCGCTCTAAGATAACCTGCCGGCACAGCGAAACCTTCACAGCCGCGCTAGATATACGGCTTCTACATCCGATAATACATCGTCGCGTCATTTTTGGTAGGAGCTAGAACATACCCGTAGCGAAGACAGCTCACGGCAGCGTCAGCCGTATGCCTACGTATAGCGTCTTCAGTCACATAAGCGGGACAGGTGATGGCGTTCCCACGGAGCTTGAAAGATAATGGCGATGTGCACGTGCTACATGACATGGCGCGAAAACGCGCGCCGCGACACAAACTAAATAAATTGCACAGCGGAGAGACAGTAGACCCGCTAGGGAACGCCTTCGTATTGGCTCCTATTCTGTCCTGCCTATTTTATTAGAATTTTTATTAAATTATTTGGCTAATGTTTTCATTTAGAATAGGGATAAGGGTATGGTGTAGGGTAGGATTTAGTGGTTTAGGGTTTAAGGTTAGGTAGGGTTAGGTAGGTAAACTGATTTCCTATACTCCACGACGTTATTATATTAGTAATAATTGCGCCATTCTAAGCATCACAATCTTTCCCTCTAAGACCATACTAAATCTTAATTCTCTATAATTCTGCGGTTGGTGTTTTACAATGCTTGCACACCTCGGGCGTGTTCATTCACAGGGCAGGATCTAAATTGCCATCTCTCGCTTCCGCATCTGTCTCCAATGGAATATGCTTACGTTATTCATTCAGGCCCGGTTCGTTTGGATACGTGTCCCGTACCTTCTCCTCTATCCCGTGGCCTTAATGCTGGCGTGTGTGTGTGTGGGTGTGGTGTGTGTGTGTGGGTGTGCGTGGTCGTTTGTGTGTTGTGTGTGTCTGTTGTGTGGTGATGTGCGTGTCGTCACGTTGTGTGTGTGTTTGTGTGTGCGTGCGGCGTGGTGTGCGGTGTGTGTGTGTGTGGTTGTGTGTGTGGGTGGTTTGTGGTGGGTGTGTGTGGTGGTGTGGTGTGTTGTGGTGTGTGCGTGTGGGTGGTGTGCGCTGCGTGCGTGTTTTGTGCGTTGCGTGGCGTGCGTGTGCGTATATGTATTTGTGTGCTGGTGTGTGCGTATCTGATCGTACGGGTGCCGCAGCGCAAGACGCCGCCATCACGCTGACTGGCGCGGATGCGTGCCATGCCGCTTGCTTGTCCGCCGTACGTCGCATCAAGTCAGATGCTTTTAGCATCTAAGAGAGTTATAACATTGTTTTAGTCCCGAGAAAGAAGCGAATCGATCTGCGCGATGCGGCTGGCGCTGGGAAGCTGCTCATTATATGCCATATGCGCACGGTCTAATAGACCGTGCGTCGCATAGGTAACGCAGCACTAGGAAAGCCGGGCCTATGCGCGAAAAATGCCGGCGCAGTGATATATTAAGCAGACGATTCAATTCGCGCGCACGCTGTCGGCGGCATCTTCGTTTGCGGCCTGCGCTCTCTGTAACGTCACCTCCTCCGCTGTCCTGACTTCTCTGCTCGCGTCGCGTTCAGCCATTCGTTATTTATCGTCTCGAGTAGAATTTCCTTCGCCGCTCTGATCCGATCACAATGGCCCTCTCTCCTCTTCTCTCTCTCTCTGCTCCTCTCTCGTCTCTCGTCTCTCGCTCGCTCGCATTAGTTCTTCTCCTCTCTCTCTTCTCATCGCCTCGTCTCTCTCTCCGCCTCTCCCTCTTTCATCTCCTTCTCGTTTCGCGCTTATTCTTCTGTCGCTCTTTGTCTGTTCTACTCTCGCTCGCTGCTCTTATACCTTAACCTGCGGGGCCATTTATCTCTCTCTCGTGCTCTCTTGCTCTCTCTCTCTCGCTCTCCCTCTCATCGTCTCGTCTCTCTCTTCGCCTCTCCCTCTTGTCATGCTCCTTTCTTGCGGTTTTCGCCGCGCTTATGTCTTTCTGATCCGCTCTTGCTCTGTTTTCGCTATCTCTACTCTCCCGGCATCCTCCTCCTCCTACTCTTACCGCGTGGTCCGGCCATTTCTCTCTCTCGCTCGTCTCCTCTCTCCCGTCTTTCCATCTCCTCGCTCTCTCTCTCTCGCTGCTCTCTCTCACCTCCTTTCGCCTCTCCCTCTTTCACTCCTTCTCGTTTTCGCATCTTCATGTCTTTCTGTCCGCTCTTTGTCTGTTTCTATTCTTCGTCGGCTCTTTACGGTCTTACCGGCCGGCCCAGTTTCGTCCTCCGCTCTCTCATCGCGCTCTTACTCTACCCCATTTCTCTCTCCTCTCTCTCTCCGTCGTCTTTCATTCTCCCTCGACTCTCGTCTCTCGGCTCTCTCTTCCTCTCTCGGCCTTCCCCTCTCCTCAGTCTTCCTCTCGTTTTTGCGCTTTTATTCCTTCTGTCGCTCTGTGTCTTGTGTTCATCTCCTCCTGCTCTTACTGCTTACCGGCCATGTTCTCTCCGCCTCCTCTCCCTCTCTCTCTGTCAGACTGTGCCTGCCTCTCGTTCTCGTCTCTCTCTCTTCTCTCCCTCTCTCTCTTGCCCTCTCTCCTCATTATCTTTCCCTTTTCGTTTTCGCGCTTTAAATATCTTCTGTCGCGTCCTTTGTCTTGTCTGTCTCTTTCTGCTGCTTAGCCTGCTTACCTCATTCTCCTCTCTCTCTCGTCCCTCTGACTCTCCCTCCTCTCCGCGTCTCTGTCTCCCTCTACACGCGTCTGGGTCGGGCTGTCGCTCGGCTTTCTCCCGACGTCCCCTCCTGCCGGCCTCTCGCCTCTCCTTCTCGATCTCCTTTCTCGTAGTTTGCGCGTTATGGTCTTTCTGGTTCGGCTCTTTGTCGTTTTCTATTCTCTCCTGCTCTACCTCATTCTTTAACCTCCAGGGGGCGTGTCATGTCGTCCGGGTTGTCTCTCCTCCCTCTCCGTCTCTCCCGCTCTCTCACACCGCTCTCTCTCTACTCTCTCTCTCTCTCTACTCGCTCTCTCTCTCTCTCTCTCTCTCTCTCTCTCTCTCACTCGCTCTCTCTCTCTTTCTTTTTTTTTTTCTTTCGACGTCGATTGATTGCGGCGGTTCGGAATGTCATCCTCTGTTCCAATAGTGCATCTAATGTGAACTCAATATAACAGCCACGCAGCCTCGCATAGATTTCCTCCTCCTACACTCGCACGTGTACAGCAATATGAGTTACCTCTGAGAGACACCCCATCGCCATTCTCTAGCGGCGAGCATCTATGAGAACTCGTGCATGACGATTCTCACTGTATAGTCTCTCTCACGCCAACCGCGGGGATCGTATATCGAGAGCGAACGAAACAAAGAAAAAACATTCTCGCTCCTATTCGTTTCCGACGTGACGTCGCTAAAACGCCGTGTGGTCGAAAGAAATACTCTTTGCGAGTGATTTTCGTAGGCGACCTGCGCACCGCACGTAAATGTTCTGATCGGAAGCCGGAATTATGGTGACGAAGAGAAACCGTGCGTCAACGTCGCCAGTAAAAAAACCCTTCCCGAGTCAACACAAAGAATCCATTAGAATGGCGCAGCTTGGCCGCATTCACTCGACGCCCAATCTTGTGGCGCATCGTGTCACTGAATACGCGCCTTCCGAATTATATCCTGATAAAACCTCGTTGACTCGATCTTTCGTGTGACGTCTCAGCCTTTTGATTAGATTTCACGGAAAACCGCGTCTAAGTGCAAGCGGCGGCAATGGCGACGGTGGTGCTCGCACTTGTGAGTTTGCTGAAGCTCAAACTGTACAATCGGGTGTGCCCTAAAGCCCGGCGCACACGTGAATAATTTTACTTAAGTAAAATTATGCATGCGTCAAAATACTCACGCGTAATATTTTCAGCGTTCGCCGCGCACGTGAGTAAAATTACTCAAGGTATAAGTGGTAATGCAGATCACGTGACTGTGCGCAGCCAATACTGAGCGCACAATGATTTCAACGCATGCGCTGTGAGTACCAGTGTTGAGTAAATTTACGCAGCTAGCGCGCACACGTTGAGTATTTTGACGCATGAGTCTGAAATTATCAAACACGTTTGATATTGAGTTTCTTGACGCATGCATCATTTTACTTGAGTACTTGATTACGTTTACGTGATTACGCTTACGTGATTACTCACGTGTGCGCCAGGCTTTACAAGCACGGCCCCCGCTGCGGACCATGCAGTCGCTGTGCGTGTATATAGGAGGGCTAGAGTCACCAGCACGTTTTATATATACGAGCAAATAAGCACGGACTACGATTACCAGCAGGTTTCGTCGCGAGAAAGCTTTGCCAGTAGAGTTTCTTAGTTTATTTAGTTTAGTTAGTTAGTTTATCTAGAAAGAATCGTGTCTGTCATGTAGTTAAAAGAGAGAGAAAGAAAGTGGAGAGAAGGGAGCATCGAGAGAAAGAAAGTGGAGAGAAGGGAGCATCGAGAGAAAGAAGGAGAGAGGAAACAAACGGAAGAAATGGGAGAAAAAAGAGTGAAGGAGGACAGAGAAAAGTGAGCTCAAGACAGAGAGCGCGAGAAAAAGAGGGAGAGAGAAACGAGGAAAGAGAGAAAAAGAGAAAGAAAGAAATAGAAAAAAGCGAGAGAGCGCGCGAGAGAGAGGTAGATAAATTAGGCCTTTTGTAGGAACTCAGCTGTAGGCTCTCCTCGTGCATCATTTCCCGTCTGGGCGGATTCCGTGCGTTAACGCTATATGTGGAGGTGATGCTGCACGGATGGCCCTAATAGAAAGTTAGTTACCCGGATGTCCGACTCAAGCTTACGCGCCAGCACGAGCAAGACGTAAACTCATTACCGGCAGTTGCTTAAGCATCGGCCGCCGCGCTTATATCGTTTTAATGGGCTGTTTTTCGCCCATCATTCTACCTCAGTCGATCGGAGATTGCATTCTAATTTAATTCTGCGCCGAGATTCAGCGCATCGCGCCGACAACGACGTATGACCGAGTCTAGAACGCGCCGAATCGTTGCGGAAGGGGGCAAACTCAATCCCCCGAAGAATCGTTAATTCCACCGATGCAAGTACGTCTGCAGCCCGATGCGGATCTTTCGTCAAAATGTCCGTGTGGATTTAAGGCCGGAGAGGGAGAGAGGGGAGTAGAGACGTGGGGAGAGGGCCTTAGAGACGGGGGAGAGGGCCTTAGAGACGGGGGGAGAGGGGCGTAGAGACGGGGGGAAAGGGGCGTAGAGACGGGGGGAGAGAGGCGTAGAGACGGGGGGAGAGGGGCGTAGGGACGGGGAGAGAGGGGTGTAGAGACGGGGGGGCCCTCCGTTTTAAGTTTCCTCGCATGAAATACGACGACCGTAAAAATGCCCTCCATAAAATTCGGACCAGGGGAACATTTATCGCTAAATGGATTTACGACACGTTTCGATCGCGTCCGACCGATTACGGGAGTTTTCTGCAGCTCAATGAGTTTTCTGCAGCTCAATGAGTTTTCTGCAGCTCAGTGAGTTTTCTGCAGCTCAGTGAGTTTTCTGCAGCTAAGTGAGTTTTCTGCAGCTCAGTGAGTTTTCTGCAGCTCAGTCATCATCATCATCGTTACTCATTAGAGGCTTAACCTCATGAGTCCGGGGAATCCGACCACCCGTAGTGGTCGCGAATCCACCGTTTCAATCTCAAACGTTCTAGTATTATTCTAAGGAGTTGTCCTTTGTCCATTCCTAATACTCGCTCAATTCTCAGTCATCTATCAGGCTGTCGGCACTTCCCTTGACATGCTGTTGTTATCCTGAACAGTGACTGCTTCTGCAGGGTAGAATTCTCCATTCGTACACAGTGACCAAGCCATTCGATGTAAATCCGCTCTTGATAGACTTTCAGTGATTTGGCTCCCGTTAGTCGGTAGATATCTGCATTGGGGTAGATAAATGCATAGTCCCAGTTCCCTGCCGCCCTCTTGGCATCAAAGAGACCCTCCGAAGGAGGTGGAGCTTGGCGCCGTTTGAAGCCTCTGCGCACTGTTTTACGTAGGAGTCTCACCCATTCAACCTTCAGTTCGGCCATGACGCCAGCATTCAAGTTCCATGTTGCCGCGTTATACATCAACCGTGATCTTATGAAGGCGGCCATATATTTCCCTCTTGTCTTCAGCTTCACTCG
>NW_014577261.1:205088-205722 GCF_000485595.1 Priapulus caudatus | reverse complement strand
CAACAGGAGCAGCAGCAGCAGTAGTAGTAGCAGCAGCAGTAGCAGCAGCAGCAGCAGCAGTAGCAGTAGCAGCAGTAGCAGTAGCAGCAGCAGCAGCAGCAGCAGCAGCAGCAGTAGCAGCAGCAGCAGCAGCAGCAGCAGCAGTAGCAGCAGCAGCAGCAGCAGCAGTAACAGCAGCATCATCATCATCGTCGTTACTCATTAGAGGCTTAACCTCACGAGTCCGGGGAATCCGACCACCCGTAGTGGTCGCGAATCCACCGTTTGAATATCAAACGTTCTCGCGTTATTCTAAGGAGTTGTCCTTTGTCCATTCCCAATACTCGCTCAATTCTCAGCCATCTATCAGGCTGTCGGCGCTTCCCTTGACATGCTGTTGTTATCATGAACAGTGACTGCTTCTGCAGGGTAGAATTCTCCATTCGTACACAGTGACCAAGCCATTCGATGTAAATCCGCTCTTGATAGAATTTCAGTGATTTGGCTCCCGTTAGTCGGTAGATATCTGCATTTGAGTAGATGAATGCATAGTCCCAGTCCCCTGTCAGTGAGTTTTCTGCAGCTTAGTGAGTTTTCTGCAGCTCAGTGAGTTTTCTGCAGCTCAGTGAGTTTTCTGCAGCTCAGTGAGTTTTGG
>NW_014577261.1:194004-199004 GCF_000485595.1 Priapulus caudatus | reverse complement strand
GACAGGGGGGACACCGCGACCAGAGGAAGCAAGCGTGGAGAAGCAGAACAGGGGGATGGGAGATCAGAGCGAGGACAGAGGACGCGGGGAGGGCAAGAACAGAAGTTGCGCGCGTGACGCAAGGCGGAACGTGCAACGGAGGCGAGGGGCCAACCAAGGTAACGGACGAGGGACAGACAATGACACGAAAGAAACGGTGGGGAGTAGGAGGAAACTGCTGTGCCAAAACCAGCGCGGAGTGGGACAGGCCGGAGGGCGTCGCTGAAAAGGGAGGAGCCGTCGGCGAGCGTCGGTCGATGCAAGCCCCCTGGGCGGTGTCAGCCGTACCGGGGGACACGGGAGAGGGAGAGAGGGGGCACCCAGGGCGCTCAGGACACATGAACACCGCCACCGTAGGCCCGGGAATCACCCAGGGCGCCCAAGGAGCCCCAACCGTCGACCCAAGTGCGGCACAACTGGGGCGCAACCGGCCCGGGTGGGTGCGAAGCGGGGCCGTCGCGTCCACGGACGGGGGGCGAGCACGCGTCCGGGGAGGGCAACAGAGTGGCCGGACCATATGCAGGCGGGGGAGGGGCAGGAGCGTAAAAGGTGCCCCCACGGAGGGAGGGAGGGCAGGGAAAGACGTAATGAGCGGGGCCTGCGAAGCCAGCGCAGTAACGAAGCGGAGGCAGGGGGCTGGGAGGCAGACGGGGCGGCTGGGGCGGGTGGGGACCGGACAACGGACATTCACATGCGACCCCCAGCAGAGACCCAGCAGGAGACAGGCGCGAGCCACTCATCACCGAAACCAAAAAAAGAAGGCGACTCCACAGCGTGATGCAAGACGGAAGAGAGGGAGCAAACAGCGACTACACGAGAGACGTACACAGAGAACGGGCGGCAGTGGGGCGCAGGCCGGAGGCGGATGAGACGGCTAGCAGGAACAGGGCGACCACAGTGGGGACGGAGCAAGGGGGCAAGGTAATGCAGAGCGGCACTGGCACACAGAGAGCGGGAGGGCGCCGGGGGGGGACAGCAGCGGGCGCCAAAGCAGAGGTGTGTGAGGGGGGCCAGCACAGGTGTGAGCAGGGGTCCCCCGGGAAGAGGAACAGTGAAAAAGGAAACGACTGGAGGGGGAGTAGACAACGACACACCGTGAAAGGAAGAGAGGGAGACAAAAAATGGAGGACAAAAAGGACTGCAAGGGGAAAGGCCTGGCAAAAGGAGGAGAGGGGGGCCGTGAGGTCGAACTGACGGTAAGAGGAAAGAAAGACAACTAAAGGGGAGGAGGGACTCTGAGAACAGAAGGAAGAACAAGCGGCCAAACGAATGCAAGGGAGAAAGCGCAGACACGCGCAGGTGGCATGGCAGCGCGCCAGAAAGCGACGGAGGCAGAAGCGGCCAAGCGACAGGAGCCCGGAGCAACAGCGGCGAAGGAAGCAGCCGGGCATGGCCCACGGAGTGCGGGGACAGGACCACAGGGGGACGCGAGCGAGCGACCAGGGGACGGTGCCGGGGGCGACAACGACCGCGCCGCAGCGCGTGGCGAGCGTGGGGCGACCGCACGCTACGAGCCAACCACCAGAGGACACCCCAGAAACCAGAAGAGGGAAGACGGAGAGATTGAGGAGTCGTAGGCGGGCGGGAGGCAATGACGACCGAACGGGTGGCCAGGGAGACCAGCCGGAAGAGGACAGCGGCCACACGCACAGGGAGGAGAATGAGAGAGGGCCGATTAAGCAAGGAGCAGGGCAAGGAGAGAGCAGGGGAGAAAGAGGGAGAGGATAAGGGAGAAGGAGAAAGAGACACAGGGGGGAAGGACTGATTGCCAGAGGGAGCCCCAGGTGACCAGGGAGGAGGAATCCGCAAGGCGAGGGAGTGCAAAGCAGCAGCACGTGTCAGGCGGCCAACAATGTGGAAGAAGGAAGCAGAAAGCGGAAGGACAGACAAGGTAGCACGTGGGCAGCCCCAGTGCACGAACAAGACGGGAGGAAGATTACCTGGCGTCAACATGCACATGCACGGCAATCACTGCGTGGCCGCGCGAGAGGGAAGGACCCGCCGCAGGAGAAACTGGAAGGGCGCGGCAATGGAGGTGAGGCGGAAAACTGGGAGGGGGCGAGGCATGGAGGAGGACGAAGGGGGACGAACGGAGGAGGGGAGCCCGGAAACGGCACGGGACATCCTGGACGACGGGGACAGGGCAGCAGACCCAGAGAGCAGAGGCCGGTCGGACGGCCAGGAACCCAACACCACACCGGGACTGTGACATGGTACTCGACAAACGGCTGACCGGGACGCGCCGAGACCCCTGCACGGAGCCAGGCCCACAGAGAGACAGAAGCCGTGCCAACCAGACTGCACTCAGGTCGACTCACCGCTCGCGCAAAAATGGACATGACACTAGCATGGAAACTACAAAACCAAGTGAAGTAAACACAAGCAACGGTCACCGCAAGCGACGAAAAAACACGACGGCAAGCACTTCATAAACTCCCCCCACCGACCCCACCAATAAAGTCCACACAACGGGCACGGCGCCAACCCCCCCCCCCCCCACAAAAAACAACCGCACAACGACACCGTCGCAACAAACGCCACAGCGCAACCCACATGACCAAACACCGGCGGACGGCAAAACGCCCCAAAGCGGGACACGTGCTAAAAAACCGTAACCGCACGAACACACGCAGAAACCCAATGAACAATAAACAACACAAAATCCTGACAATAGAAGTAATACGAGAAGACGGAGGACGAACCAATAAAAGAAAAAGCATGATCAGAAACAATAATAAACAGAAAATGCATTACCTAAAAAAAAAGAAAAATAAAAAAAAGGAATGAGAAAAAAACGAGAAAAACAAAAAACAAAATAAAGAGCCATAATAAGATGAGTGAAAAAAAAAAAACAAAGAAAGAAAATACAAAAAATAGACAAATCGAAATAAGCCGGACTAGCTTCACGCCTCGACGCTGATCAAAATAATATGAACAGCTGAGTCAATAAACTGCAGCAGCGGAACTCATTTCGTAGGACCTCAAACAATAGCACCAACCTGGAATTGATTTCTTTCACAGCCCAAACGTTGTTGTTATTATCTTAGCCTCCTGCTCGGTACGATGCGGCGCTGGCATGTGCGGAGGGCGTAAACGGCATGCGAAGCGAGCCCGTTTCTGATCATACCAAGAGCCTAAATAAAGTAGGTCTAGAAGTGTATTTAAATTATTCAACCGCTGATCATACCTGCAAATATACTCCACATCCCAACAATTCGACTATGCTTATATGATAGAAATCAAATAATATATAAGTATAATATTGATAAATATAACTCATTACTTAATTAGATATACTACATTATATGATAGTTAACCCAAAGCTATACCTCCGATATACGGCATGAATGTATATCAGCGACAACCGTTCAATAATAATTAACTTCAGAATAATGCAATATCCTAAAATTATTATTATCCTTCCATGATGAATCTATTTGTCGTAATAGTAAAGAAATATACAGCATTGATATAGCCAGCAATAATCAACTCACGGAGCCTGCATTGCAAGATGCAGTTTACGTATGGAATCTGCAAATAATAAATATCGAGAAGAGATAACAAGCGCGTGCCAATATGCTGATGGCGGTGATCTACACGAGAACGTTGAGAGGTTCGAAGGGTTATGACACTAACCTTAACCGTGTATAGTCACCGTATAGGAAACGTGGAGAGAATATACATGAGTTAGAGTATAAGGCTATATTTGTGTATATATGCGTATAAGTGGACTTAGGAAATTAGTGCAGTTATGAAAAAAGTAGGATGTATAGGATTGAGGCTATCGAACTAGGTTATTAGTGAGTTTAGGTATAGACAGGATTAAATGAGCGGCTTCAAGAAATAATAGAGGTACTAATAGAGTAGGAGATGACGGTTGCGGACAAAATCACTAGAGATTAGGCGTTAAGTTGATCTCAATCGAGTGCAGTGTATGTTGAGAGTAGACTAGAAAGTACACCACTGATTTTAAGTAAAGGCAGGAGTACGAGGCCTAGCTGGATCTGAATAGCTCGCATGCGGTGACGTCACTCACTTTTTTAAATTACGCTAAACGGCGAAATAAGCCTATCGGTAAATATCTGGCTCGATAGATCATTTCCGGCGCTCTGACTCACACCGATAGGTGGCGCTCTCTCTCCCAGCAAGGCATGTGGAGATACGATGAAGACGTAGAAAATGATGCAAAACCCTGTTGCGACGGCTGACCGCAAAATCGAACGGTGCGTGTTCTTGCTGTGCGTGCGTACAAGAAACTAAAAGACAACCAGACATCACACCGAAGGAACAGCCCGGACTCGGAATCAGTAAAAAAACAGACCTACTACAGACGAAACACGAATCACCCAGCGCGCACCAACCTACACCACCACCCTTGCACCACCAGCAAATCCAGCAAAACCGACCAGTAGTAGAACGCCGGTCGGTGCAGTGGCGACAGGCCACACAAACACCACCTTAATGCCGCCGGTGTGTGAACTATGAAAGTCTAGTAGCACGCGCGCGTAGGCGTGTTGCTGTAGCTCTGTGTGTGACAATAAAACTGTGTGTAGCTGGTGGATAAACTGTGCGTACGAGGCGCGTACGTGTGTGTGCGTGAGCGCGCTGGGTGTGTCTGCTCGCCTGTGCGTGTGTGACACCGTACGCAACTGCCGCAGCGCGTTTGTGTGTGCGCCTTCTGCGTGGCTGCGGCCGATGCAGGTGGCGTTGGCGGCATCTGTTGTGTGCGGAACTGACGGTAGTGTGCGGGACAGCATCCAGTGGCGTCGCGCTGCGTGCGAGCGAGTCAGGCCAGCATCTAAGCCACGACCTCGCGCGCTTCACCATACGCGAAATTCTAATATTCACTTACACCAATTTCAGGCGGCCAACAATTTCTCCAAAATTGCCGTCTGTTTTCTTTCAATTTGCGCCTATTCACCCGAGCAGATCGTACCTAGCAGAGCCGTTGTGCGACACAC
>NW_014577261.1:180017-193994 GCF_000485595.1 Priapulus caudatus | reverse complement strand
GCTGCTGCTGCTGCTGCTGCTGCTGCTGCTGCTACTGCTGTTGCTTGCTGCTGCTGCTGCTACTACTGCTGCTACTACTGCTGCTGCTGCTGCTGCTGCTGTGGCGGCGGCGGCGACTGCGACAGTTCTACTACTGCCGCTGCTGCAGCTGTTGTTGTCAAAATGCAGATAAGTTGATGGAGCTGAGAAAGATGAGGCCTGTTGTCAGTGCCGCTTGCGCGCGCCTGCTTATTAAATAGTCCGTTCTTCTTTCCTTTCAAGTTTCTTTTAGAAATCTGCTTAGATTTTCCGTTGTAGTGGCCCGGACGAATATCGACCGGAGCGAAATCAATCGAGAGCTTAATTTCCATAACAGTGTTTACAACGACGAGGAGAATTTTATTTCCACGTGTCCACCACGGCTGCGGGGGTCAGCGTGTTAGCAATTGGGCATATATAAATGCGCATGTGCCGTGACTAGTACCATAACGACAGCGCGGGCACGTGTATCTGTTAGCGGGTTACGCCGCCCGTTTCATTACGCGGGAAGGGCGAGAAGGCACTGACCTCTCTCTCTCCTGCCATCAAAGAACTCCTAAAAGAGGACGCATTTCGGGTCGCAAGTCCTTACATGACTGCAGTCAACCCTGTATATAGTGATTGCTTAAGGGAAACCCATGCACAACTGTGTCCCTTATAAACAGGTGGCCGCTATATGGAGACGTTTGCTGACGCAGGTCTGCCCGTATTACGATTAGCAATCACAGTCGTCTAGCGAAATATTAGGAATATTAATTAATAAGAAAGAGAACGAATATTTTCCGTGATTTCAACCATTTTAATTATCTAGAAACTGGGAATTCCAGTTGAATTTTTTCGTGATTCGTTAATGGAAGTCAACTGGGACGCGGGAAAGCCGAAACGGTTTTAATTAATCGAAGAGTAAAAATGGCATATTTTTACCCGGGAAACTGGAAATAAACCCCCGTTTGTTTATCCTTCTAATAGATAAACACACGAATTACACAAATCTTAAAGACTGTATAATTAATAATTATTGTATGGTCTTCAAAGGATCTCTTTGTGTTTAGCTTCTTCGTTTCTGTCATTCCCTTAAACTCTTTGGTTAATTGTAAAATTGAAACTTTTCTTACTGCAATCCGCAGTGTTGATTTATCGCTTTGATTAACTTTGCCTCTCTTTGTCTTTGGTATAGTCCCTTAGACTTTGAAGACTAATCATCAACGATCGAGTAATTAATTAGAATAATGTACGCCCTAGTTACCCCTATTAACAAGTGAACGCACGAACCAACCGAATGTTAACAATGGCCGCCCCTGCATGTCACTTGTTTCAGGCGTACGTCTTCTGCACGCTCGCCATCACCGACGTCAGCCAGACGATGATCTGCTACGGCATGACGGCCGTCGTCTCCGTGGTGACGATCAGTCACGTGACGAAGCACATCAACCGGCTGGCAATCCTCGGTGCGGGCCTCGTCTTCCAGATGTGCCTGCTCATGGTGCTCTGGCTGTGGAAGCCAGCGCGCGACGACCAACCCGTCTTCTATGTGCTCGCCGCCGGATGGGCGCTATGTGACGTCATCTGGAACTCGCAGATTTACAGTAAGTGGCGCTAGGTGACTACAGGAGGGGTTCGCGTAGAGGTTTAGGGTTAGGATTAGGGTTAGGATTAGGGTTAGGGTTAGGGTTAGGGTTAGGTTTAGGGTTAGGGGCAGGGGCAGGATCAGGGTAGGGTTAGGGTTGGGGTTGGGGTTGGGGTTTGGGTTAGGGTTAGAGTTAGGCTAAGGGCTAGGGAGTTAGGGTAAGGGTTAGGGTTAGGGTTAGGGTTAGGGTTGGGGTTGGGGTTGGGGTTTGGGTTAGAGTTAGGCTAAGGGCTAGAGAGTTAGTGTAAGAGTTGGGTTTAAGGTTAGAGTTAGTGTTAGTGTTAGTGTTGGGGCATTGTAAGGGTAAGGGTTAGAATTTGAAGAGAGGAGAGTTAGAGGAAGGTTAAGAGTTAGGATTGGGGTCAGGGTTAAGATTAAGGTTAGGGTAACGGTCATGGTTACGGTAGGCTCACGTTGGGGTTGAAGATATTAGTTAGGGTTAAGTTATGTTTATAGTTATGGTTTGGGCTACAGTCAAGGTTAGGTTCCGGATATGGTTAGGGTTAAGGTTAGGATTAAGTTACGGGTAGGCTTATGGCTAGAGTGAGCGAGGAGGTTAGAGTGAGGGTTAGGATTAGTGTTAGCGGTACGTTCCCACTGTACCCATGCAGGGAGACATGAACCCTTCAGCGTGGTATGTGGCGTGAAATGTTTGGCACGCGCCTGCCCTCTTGCTGTGTGGGGGCGTCTGCTACGGGCGGCAGTCACGTGGGAGCGGACAATGACACACGCGTGGGAATCCCTCCCGGTAGATAAGTGCTGCTGCTTGCACGCGTTGCCTTCAGTCAAACGTCGAGCGGAAAGTTCTACATCGCTCATATTTCAACGGTTTTAAAAGTCGGCGCGCATTAAATTCGCATTGTTCATCTCTCTAACGACATCGTTAAGCTGAAGCTAACACGGGTATTCGCTGCTCTATACCTCGTTAGTCGTAACTCTGCCACGATAATAATAGTAATAATTTTGCCGAGGTAATTGCCCCTAATGCCTCCTCATTAATCTTAACTATGCAGCGACGATGTTAATTTTTGCTAGCCTTCATCTCGTGGATAGATGACGCCTTGACGCGGCCCGCGGAACGACATTGCGTGGGTGAAACGGTGTTCATTTTACAGCGCGGTAGCCTGATTCTTTTCTATTGATATCCAGTGCTGTCCGATCTATTTCTGTCTGTCATCATTCTACGTCATGCGGCACATTTTCTCGCGCGTATTGGTGTCGTGTGCTGAAAAGAAACTACGTCACGTCGTTTTTCTAGCAGGAATTTAGACTTATCGGAAGTCATTTCACTCGCGATGTCTGAACTTTGCGTAGAGATCGATGTTCTAATACCCTTGATCTTGGGAATGAAAAACTTGAAGAACGAATCACGACGGGCCATTTACCGACGACGACGTTGCTGCCGGTAAAGCAGTGGAACTGGTTCGCAATTGCTCACTCCTCCTATCTCTGGTACTTTCAGAGTTAACTATATGATCTGGCTATAGCGATGGGAGAGTGGGGCTTCTCACGTGCTGGCTCACGTGGTCATCTACGTCATGCTAACAATCTCGTTAATTACTAAGCGTCCTGTTGCGGAAAATAGGTCCCAGCAGGCGAAGCTAATTATTTCGACAATCAACAAACCCACGCTCTGGTTCCAATAACTCTTACCCATCCGACCGACGTGACTCTTCGCAGCCACGTGCGACTGAAATTAGCTTTTAGCATTTAGCATTCGAAATTCCGCACCCGCACACGCCCGAACCGTGCTCTGCTTTGATGAAGTTGATCACCACGTTGAAGGGGCGGGTGCAGATAGAGAGCGCGCAAGAGAGAGAGATAGAGAAAGAGAGAGAGAGAAGGTTAGGGTTAGGGATAGGGTTATGAGTAGGAGTACGGTTGGGGGTAGGGTTAAGTTGATCTCACGATGCAGGTATGTTGAGAGTGCTAAAGTACACACTGTTTAAGTAAAGGCGAGTACGAGGCTGTGGATTCCTAATAGCTCGCATGCGGTGACGTCACTCACGACTCCCCCCACCCCCGATCAACGCAACGTGTACAGGCGAACAATGGCGGCGATGGAATTTTTTTAAATAACGCTAAACGCGAAATAAGCCTACTCGGTAAATATTGGCTCGATAGATCATTCCGGCGCTCTGACTCACACCGATAGGTGGCGCTCTCTCTCCCAGCAAGGCATGTGAGATACGATGAGACGTGAATAATGAAAACCGTGGACCTGCGCAATAGCGTGGGTGTTCTTGCGTGCGTGCGCGTGTGTGTGTGCGTGCGCGTGTGTGTGCGTATGTGCGGGCGTGCGTGTGTGTGTGTGTGTGTGTGTGCGTGCGTGCGTGTGTGCGTGAGCGCGCGTGTGTGTGTGCGTGAGCGCGCGTGTGTGTGTGCGTGCGTGTGTGCGTGCGCGCGCGTGTGTGTGCGTGCGTGCGGGCGTGCGTGCGTGCGCGTGTGTGTGCGTGCGGGTGTGCGTGCGTGCGTGCGTGCGAGCGAGTTAGCCAGCTCTAGCCAGACCTCGCGCGCTTCACCACTTAGCGAATTTATTTCATTACACAATTAGGCGGCAACAATTTTCCAAAATTGCCGTGTTTTTTTAATTTTGCGCCTATTCCCCGAGCGACGTCCTAGCAGAGGCCGTTGTCGCGGCAACGGCGCGACTCGCTGCTGTCTCTGCGGACCTGCCGTACAGCGACGAGATGAGCGCCACCTAATGATGCAAACGTTCCTCTTTCCCACACGCACTCTCCTACCCACCTCCATTCCTCTCGTATACACACACGGTCTCTCCTACCTGTCCGCCATTCTTCTCCCCAACACCGTTCTCCTTCTTGTTACATCAACCCGTTACCCCACCTTCCCCCATCAGTCTCGTCTATACCAGTCTCCCTCACCTGCCTCTTCCACCCGTTTCCTCTCATGCCCCTACCGCCCAAGCTGTCTTCCCACCTACCTCGCAACCTGCCTCCCCACCTGCATCCCTCTTTCATCTTCTATCTCTCCACTCATGTGCCTATATCTATCTCTCTTCTTCGCAGTAACTCTTGAATTTCGCCATCCCCGGTCCTCACTGAGCCATTTCCCTAACGCGATAGGAAACAATTTCACGCCCTATTAGCCGATTCATGCATCAATATTTCAGGCAATTTCGCTCGTTTTTACTGGGAAAAACGAATTTGCTAGATCGGTCCTCGTTGCTAGGTAAGCAGAAGACGGAGGGGGGGAAGCTGCACGGAGCCAGTACACAGCTAAGCGTCGCTGACAACGATGCTGCCTCCGTGGGCTTCCGAAACCCTACTGTCCTCTTCGTTGCCATCCGTCGTTTGCAACGGCTTTCTGGCACGGAGTCACCGCATTGATACATAGACATGTTTGATCTTCTCATTGGCGTCCGAGTATCGTGTGGTTTATCGCTAAGCCGTGATATTTCCGCCTCGAAATAGTCCATCGGTACATCCACCGGTGCAGCAATTGCGTGTATTTCGCCAACTCTAAACATGTCTTGAAACCGCATGTGATGCACTTTGCTATCCTTGGTTTCTTTTCTTGTCTGTTGTTGCGTGCAATCGTCAGTTTCACCTTGACCTTGACTAACTCACGGTCGTCTTACTCAGTGCGCACGCCGTCGTTTAAATGTTTGCTCGAGCTCAGGTGTGTCGATATAGAATTATATCCGTCTGATAGTCCCTGCAGATATGTGTACGTGGATGTGTGTATGCGTGCGTTTGTGCGATGACACTGACGCTGACGCAAAATGAATCGCAAATGACGCAAATTGGTTTCCTCGAACTATGATTGCGCCATTGCCATGGTCACCTTGACTCTCGCTCAAGGTTGTCTTATTCACTCCGTACGTCACCGTGGTCGTACGCTCGAGCGTGGGCGAATCACCATAATTCAACATCAGATCAGTTCTAATGAGAACAGGTACATGCGAGAATAATGATTCAAATGAGAGAAAACGTTGATATACATGAGGCGGTTCATGAGATGTGATGTAAAAATGACTCCCGCCCAAAGCGTATACATGATCTATTTCCCATTGGGTGACGCCACTGCGTTAATGTGCAGTGGGGGGGGGGTCAACGACCGCAGTTGCTATGTTACCGATACCCAGACCATTTTTGTGTGTAGAGAGAACCACTTTAGACACTTCCGTGTCTTAGATTAGCGTAGTGATATGTTACAACATACCAGAGCTAGAGATTTGCCGATTAATGAATGATAATTTAAACATATTGGTCATCTTCACAATAACGGCGTATTCGGATGATATAGAGGGCTTCAGCTGTTACTAAATTACCTCCGAATTGCGAACAGATGTGCAACCCGTGCTATTCACGCGCGCTCGTCTTCGTCGTGCACGTAAACACAACTTGCTTCCCTCCTCCCATATTACACCCAGTGACGTGTGCAGCACGCGCTTTTATTTCTTCATGGGCTTTCCACTTGCTAGAAACTCGGTGCCTCGTCGCGGGACTGCATATCTTACTAATTCTAACTACTAAATCTTAACTCTAACTACTAACTCTAACTCTATAACTACTAACTCTAACTCTAACTACTAACTCTAACCCTAACTATCTTCTTCTACGTTGCAGACCTCATAGCGCTGCTTATGGGCGACATGTACGAGTACGCCTACAACGCCCTCTACATGCTCCAGGCGCTCGGCATGGCCATCGCCTTCGGCTACAGCAGCTACCTATGCGAAGAGCTGAAGATCTACATGATGACGGGCATGCTCGGGGCCGGCCTCTTCTTCTACAGCATCATCGAGCTCAGAATTCAGAAACTGAAGCGGGATTACGTCACGACGTTCTAATCGCACCCGGCTACAACCTTGACGCGACCTCTAGCGGCCGTCTGGAGCATCCCGATCGTGCCCGGTCGCAGCTGACGTAGATATCTACTACATAAACAGTATATTTCACATATACTGCGTAATTATAGTCGATTTTTGTCGCGGCCGATACGTCAGCGGTGACGCGTGCTGTCATCTGGTGGCTTGTTAACGGCCGACCGCACTCCCCGGCTGATAGAGACAAGTTCGCAACCTGGGAATTTTCCCCGCTGGGAGTTCTCGACCAGAATTATTTCGGCGTCCTATTGCCGTCAATCTTATCTTCGTTAGGGAAGATATCGGATGTCGTATTACGGTATTCGCACACCAATCGTCGCGTGAGAATTCTAGCGTCTGCTGATGGCGTTTCGTTAGGGTTTGCCTTTGCATAGCAGCGGACTGAGGAAGCGTTGTGTATCTTTCACTACTGCCGACTTTTTCTTACACGCTCACTTCCTTTATCCTCTCACATTATCCTCCTATATAACTGTCTATCTATCTACCTCTTTCGCTCACTCCCTCTTCTTCTCTCTACTTGTCTAACCCGGTCCTTGTCTCGCTCTTTCAATCTCCCTCTATCTGTTTCCTTATGCTGCTTTCTTCTCGCTCGCCCACACATCTCTCCGTCTATATGTTGCTCTACTGCGCTCCCCCTCTCTCTTTCACACTTGAAAGTTACGATTTGACACGCGTAATTCGAAAATTGAATTTAGCGGAGCGGGAGTAGATCCCTGGATAAAACCCAACGGCGTGGAAATCCTAACCTCCCCCCCTCCTTCTGTCACGCACGCTTCTTAGCCACCTGGCTTCCGACTTCTGAAATTCGTCGCGGTCGGGAGAACGCGGCCCCGACAGTCGGTTTTCTCGAGCTGTACTAGCGTGCGGGACTAAGACCTGCCTGCTTAGCGTCGTTCGCTCGGCGGCATTACAAGCTTGAGTCGCCGCGTAACTTAGACGCGCTCGACTGATAACAGCGTCTTCGTGATTGAGGCGCTTAGCGGTGCGTGCAAACGACGAACACCGAGATAGAGAGCGAGAGGGAGAGAAGAGAGAGACTGAGGGAGGGAGAGCGAACGAGGAAAGCATGAGAGCGACAGAGAGAGAGAGAGAGAGAGAAAGAAAGAAAGAGAAGAGAGAGAGAGGGAAAAGGGGTATTTGATAGAGAAAAACAGGCAGAAAGAATGATGGAGAAAAAGTGGAAGAAAGAGAGAGCGAGGGAAAGAGAGAAATTAATATTTTGGAATGCCCTCGTCTATGGTTGGAAAACACTAATGAATCCTGTATTTTAATCGTATACGATTTCCCTACACCTTATATATATGACTTTTTCCCTGCCTCTGGCAGGATTCGCAGATTTTTCCAATACCATTCCTCTGTGTAGTCGTTGTTTTCATATGTTAAACACAAATTCAATGTATATCTAAATGTTGGTTGCATAGGTTAATATTTAAGTCTCAAACAGTTATTCTCATTCAATTAGTACCTGTATGTTGCTATGTGCGAGGCTAGAACTAATGCTGTGACAACGATTGTGGTAAAATGTTGGGAATTCAAATTTGCTCGTATTATTATGGAGTGCAAGTCTGGAACTATACGTCACCTGCGTGCGAGTTATTTAGCTGTTGCTTCCGAATGTAAATATATATGTATATATATATATGTAATACCCAATACCTTCCCTTTATATATAATCTATACACGATTGATCTGCAGAAGATGTGCAGAACGTCGCAGTGCAATTATATGGTACATCACTGTTTATTTTACACATGTTCATCAACAACTTACACAAATACAGTGATTACAAATAAAACTGCTTTAATATTTATCTGGATAAACTCTCACTGTTGCCTGTTCACTAACAGCTTTTGTTCTATACACAAGCAGTCAGTATAGGCAGTCTATTATTTTGGCTGCAGCTAAAGACACCACTGCACTGCTCATTCAAAAATCCCAAACAAGAATACCGTCATGTAATGGTTGAATTCAAACATACATTCGAACATTATTACCAAAAGAGTAGCAATTTAGAGATGTGCGAAGACTTCGAAAACTGAATTCCTGTACATGTGCTCTTTCAGACTTGCCTAAAAGATAAGTTGTGAGAAAAACTAACACATTGGAACCAGTCTATGATCACACGAGCGCGCCTACTCATCACTGCCGCAGTAAATCCATGCGAACATCATACCTAGCCTTTCTACAACATGACCCACACTCAGCGGCAACTGTCTACTCTCAACTACGATTAATCCGTGTCACCGCGATGCTGCCAACAAGAAACGAATCCATACGTGTGCGGTCGTGACTCCTCCTCATCGAGTGAATGAGAACTACACCGGTAGGGGGGCGCCAGTAGCTTATCCCCGACGAGGCTTTAGCTCGAGACGAAGCCCTTGAGCTTCTCCAGCAGGCCAATGTATAGCTTGTGCTCGTACGCTGTCGCGTACTGCACCAGCTTGTCGCTAAAATCATTTTTCACGCCTCGTTCGTCGAGGAAGTTCATGAACAGGTCGTAGAGGTTCTGCAATGACATTCACAAACGGCCGGTGTGAGCGGAACGTGTGAGAACATAAACGAATGACAAACTTCATTTACAATAAAATAGGTTTGATTGTGGTGGGCGTTAGCTCTAACCTAGAGTGGAGGGACGGGGGTTATACTAATGTCCCTTTCGTCGGCATTAGTACTGATGATCACGGCATTCGTTAAGGAAAGCAACTTCAGATGAAAACAATGATATAAACAGGGTTGTAGCCAGGGCAATTTTAGTGGCGGCTAATATCAGAGATTGCATCATACGCATAAATTATTATAATAGCAACATCGTACTTAGCCAGCTATACTGCATGCACTGTGCGCTGTACGATGTGATCAGATGATGCTTTTACACATAATTATTGTTGAGATAAATTGATGTACAGCTATGGAACATATAGGTGGACATGCCCTGCACATGGTTGATCAGTTACAATTGTAGTGAGACAACGTGCAGCAGTTTAATGAGTACGGGGACAAGAAAAATGCTGGTGCAAAAAAGCTACTGTCGTTTTAGACTTACCCCATCCATGATGTCAGCAGACACAGTGTATGTGCTGTCTGTATACTCAGACTCATGTATTGCCACCTCATCTATTTGGAATGAATCGGCTGAAAGCGGACAAGAAGAAACTGAACAGAATTGTTTCAATGTGTGCCACGTACTCCGGTCTAAATTGTACCGTCCTGAGCTTTGGTTCGAATATTTAATACTTAAAATCATTGAGCTTTTTCTTTATTTCTTAATCTAAACTATTGTTACACATTGAACCTAGGCCCCTTTTGTCTACATTGAATTATTGCCATATACCATTTTGGTTTAACCTAACCATGACCATCTTCACCAAATGACTAGCTGGATTTCAGCTTTATCTGACAAGCATACTAGCTCACCATAGCCATCCTCTTGTGTCTCCCCTCCCTCAGCTGACTGCTCCATATCGTCTATGATAGAGCACTGGAAAACGAGTGTCTGATTGCCCTTTTTCACTTCCACTGTGAAGTCTGGCTTTGAAACCATCTGTTTAAACAAATAAAATTCAGACTGTACCATAACAATAAAACTTTTTGACACAAAGAAAATGTGTTATATATAATTGACAGTTTCAATTTTCATTTAAAAGTAGTTTCCTAAAACTTGAAAAATGTTTGAAACCCCTTGCAGGGTGCGAAATTAACGCGAGACCGGAATCAAATACTCCCCAATTTACTGTCGGACTCCCTGATTCAACATGTGCAGGAGTCCGTGCGACTCCCTGAAAATTCTGCTATACTAACTAGTTCGTTTCGGAGCACGGCCTCGCGAAATTACAGTATTTTTTCAGCAAATCTTTAATTATGAACTTCAGACTATGAACTTCCTCATTTTGCTGCAAACTCCCTCTTTTTGAGGGCAGGGAGATGAGACTTCGGCGGAGGTAAGGTCTCCCTTGTTCAAAATTTGATTTCTACTCCCTGCCTTGTGCTATTATTACACACATTTAAAAAGCATTACTTTATGATTGTGTTTGAAAGTATTTACACTGGTTCTCATTAAAGCCCTATTCAATCTAATATATTAAATAACCTTTAATACTTACGGATGAAGCTTCAGCACCTTTCTCATCTTTTGCCTCAAATTGACCTTCCTGTGCTCCCACATCTACTGTGTTACTAACATTAAATGTCAAAGTTACCCTGCAACACAACAACAAGCAATTGTAATAGTGCACTAATCTTATATGTAACAACAAAAATATAGATCAGAACACATCACTTTCCTCCATCTATTATTATTTCAGGTCATCTCTACCTTTTTGCTATAACCGTAAATAGTGCGTCGAAATCATAATCACAGCATTTCCCCCTACTTATTAATGATATGTAATAAGATTGTATAGGCCTACGCCTAGATACAATAATGTAAGCCAACAAGAGTAGGGTTACAACGCGAGCCTATTCTTTTCTTTGGAGAAGCCCCTGAGTGATTCATTCAGGGCGGTTTCATGATGCGTTTTTTGAGACTACAACTTCCAAACTCGGTTTATTCTAAACTTGAACTTTTCTCCGCTATCCTGGGACTTACTATGTATCACAATACTCGGTATTAAACTATTATAACCTGTTACAAAATTTCGAAGTGACGAGCGGCGATACTTCAAGCGCCATTTCTGTTGACCTGTGACGTACGGTACAGATTCCCAATGCGCATAGCGTTCGGCTAACTTTGACTACAAGATCGAATGTATCATGGGATGCCTGCTGTCAGTCGTGACGTCATGACGAAGTTAGCCGAACGCTATGCGCATTGGGAATCTGTACGTCACAGGTCAACAGAAATGGCGCTCGAAGTATCGCCGCTCGTCACTTCGAAATTTTGTAACAGGTTATAATAGTTTAATACTGATTATTGTGATACATAGTAAGTCCCAGGATAGCGGAGAAAGGTTCGTGTTTAGAATAAACCCAGTTTGGAAGTTGTAGTCCCGAAAAACGCACCATAAAACTGCCCCGAGTAAATCACTCAGGGGCTCCTCCAAAGAAAAGAATAGGCTCACGTTGTAACCCTACTCTTGGGTTACATTATTGTATCTAACTATAGAAGTGTTTCACGTGACGTCATAGATCAGGTCACGTGTATTTGTTATGTGTCATCACTGTCATGATTGGCAAAAGCGAAGCGTGCTGCTTGACATTTACAGATGAATGACCACATGTTCTGATAGAAAGCACTGTTTATGTAGTGCACGTACACGTGCGTGCTGCGTGTGCGTGCGTGCGTGCGTGCATGCATGTGAACTTACACGTGCGTGCATGCGTGCGTGTTACTCCCCGGCCTACACTAGCTTCTCCCTGGCCTATTATAGCTTCTCCTGCCTACCCTAGCTTCTCCCTGGCCTACCCTAGCTTCTCCCCGGCCTACCCTAGCTTCTTCCTGTCCTACCCTAGCTTCTCCCCGGCCTACCCTAGCTTCTTCCTGTCCTACCCTAGCTTCTCCCCGGCCTACCCTAGCTTCTTCCTGGCCTACCCTAGCTTCTCCCTGTCCTACTTTAGCTTCTCCCCGGCCTACCCTAGTTTCTCCCCGGCCTACCCTAGCTTCTCCCTGGCCTAGTATAGCTTCTCCCTGCCTACATTAGCTTCTCCCTGGCCTACTTTAGCTTCTCCCTGTCCCACCCTAGCTTCTCCCCGGCCTACCCTAGCTTCTTCCTGGCCTACCCTAGCTTCTCTCTGCCTACCCTAGCTTCTCCCTGACCTACCTTAGCTTTTCTCTGGCCTACACTAGCTTCCCCCTGGCCTACCCTAGTTTCTCCCTGGCCTACCCTAGCTTCTCCCTGGCCTACCCTGGCTTCTCCCCGGCTTACCCTAGCTTCTCCCTGGCCTACACTAGCTTTCCCCTGGCCTACCCTAGTTTTTCCCTGGCCTACCCTAGCTTATTCCTGGCCTACTCTAGATTCTCTCTGTGGCCTACCCTAGCTTCTCCCTGGCCTACCCTAGCTTCTCCCTAGCGTACCCTAGCTTCTCTCCCTGGCCTACCCTTGCTTCTCCCTAGCCTACCCTAGCTTCTCCCTGTCTACTCTAGCTTCTCCCTGGCCTATCCTAGCTTTTCCATGGCCTACCCTAGCTTCTTCCTGGCCTACCCTAGCTTCTCTCCCTGGCCTACCCTAGCTTCTCCCTGGCCTACCCTAGCTTTTCCCTGGCCTACCCTTGCTTCTCCCTGGCCTACCCTAGCTTCTCCCTGGCCTATCATAGCTTCTCCCTGCCTACCCTAGCTTCTCCCTGGCCTACCTTAGCTTCTCCCTGTCCCACCCTAGCTTCTCCCCGGCCTACCCTATCTTCTCCCTGGCCTACCCTAGCTTCTCCCTGCCTACCCTAGCTTCTCCTTGACCTACCTTAGCTTCTCCCTGGCCTACACTAGCTTCCCCTTGGCCTACCCTAGTTTCTCCTTGGCCTACCCTAGCTTCTCCCTGGCCTACCCTAGCTTCTCCCTGCCTACCCTAGCTTCTCCTTGCTGGCCTCCCTAGCTTTCCCCTGCTTACCCTACTTTCTCATTCCGGCCTACCCTTAGCTTTTTCCTGGCCTACCCTTAGCTTTCTGCCCTGCTACCCCTAGCCTTCTCCCTGCCTACCCTAAGCTTCTCTGGCCTAGCCGCTCTCCTACCCCTGCCTTTTCCTGGCCTACCTAGCTTCTCCCTGCCTACCCTAGCTTCTCCTGACCTACGCTTAGCTTTCCCTGGCTTACACTAGCCTCCCGCCTGGCCACCTCAGTTCCTCACCTGGCCCTACTCGTAGCTTCTCGCTGGCCTACCGCTAGCGTTTTTCCCAAGGCGTGTGACAGTATATACGTACTTAGCAAGTACAGTTGCTTACAGATTCGCCCCCTTTACCCGCTAAAGTAAGTACAGTAGGCCTATTGCCGCGTTGTTGCTCGTGTTCACGTCAGCTATGTGCAAGTCCCCCGCATGTCTCGGTGCGTGTTGCTCAGTCAGGGCAGATTTTTACCCCCGCTGTACCTTCCACAGAGATACAGAAAGGTGCAGAGAGGCGAGAGAGAGAGGGAAGGGAGAGAGGGGAGAGAGAGGGAGAGAGAGAAGTGGGAGAATGAGAGAGACGGAAAGAGGGGAGAGAGAGAGAGAGAGGAGGGCGAGAGAGCGAGAGAGAGAGAGGGGGGAGAGAGAAGAGGGGGCGAGAAAAGAAAGAGGGGGAGAGAGAGAGGGAGCGAAGGGGGGAGAGAGAGAGGAGAGGGAGAGAGCGGGAGAGAGGGAGGAAGAGAGAAGAGAGAGCGAGAGAGCCGCGAGAGAGAGAGAAGGGGAAGAGAGAGAGAGAGGCGAGAGAGAGAAGACGGAAAGAGAGAAGAGAGAGAGGAGAGAGAAGGGGGGAAGGAGAGAAGAGAGAACAGAGGGGGAGAGAACGAGCCGAAAGATGAGAGAGAAGAGAGAGAGAGAGAGAGAGAGAGAGAGAGAAGCGAGCGGAGAGAGAGAGAG
>NW_014577261.1:176974-180007 GCF_000485595.1 Priapulus caudatus | reverse complement strand
TGTGAACTTACACGTGCGTGCATGCGTGCGTGTTAACGTACACGTGCGTGCGTGCGTACGTACACATGCGTGCGTGTGAACTTACACGTGCGTGCATGCGTGCGTGTTAACGTACACGTGCGTGCGTGCGTACGTACACATGCGTGCGTGTGAACTTACACGTGCGTGCATGCGTGCGTGTTAACGTACACGTGCGTGCGTGCGTACGTACACATGCGTGCGTGTGAACTTACACGTGCGTGCATGCGTGCGTGTTAACGTACACGTGCGTGCGTGCGTACGTACACATGCGTGCGTGTGAACTTACACGTGCGTGCATGCGTGCGCGCGCGTGCAGGTACACGTTTGTGCGTGCGTCCGTGTGTAGGTGCACGTGTGTACATATGTGCGTGCGTGCGTACGTGCGTGCGCAAGTACACGTGCGTGCGTGCATGCATGTTCATGTACACATACGTGCATGCGTGCGTGTACGTGCGTGCGTGAGTGTGCTTGTATCGAACAATATCACGCATCTGCTTGCTGCCAACCGTTAAACTGCGCATGTGCACATATGACGTCAATGTTTTATCAACATGAAACACTCCTATAGCCATGCAGCTAATGTTTCAAAAACGTATGTCCGCCAAACTTACACCTTAATTGTTAGACTGGATTACATAACACATGCATAATTACGTACATAATTAACTGCTACAAACTTACTTTTCAGAATTGAATGCCTTCACCATTGTCACAACAGAGCCATCTGTGCTGATGTCAAAACCATCTACATTTGGAAGGCCAGGCTGCTGCACTGTAGATTTCTCTGCTTCGATTTCCTCGGTCAAAAACTCTGACAAATCTTTATCGCCTGAACAAATTAAATGGTATTGGTAGACATTCAAATGCAAAGAAAAGTTTCGTGCATGCTATAAATATATTATTACAAAGTAAACGTAAGATCGCACTTACTAGGGGGCACGAAAGGGCAGACAAGCATGCAGTTATTTAGCCCGACCAGGCTGTGCGACGGATTGTCTATTCTAACCCTAGCAATAGTCCCAATACTGGCAATAGTGACAGTCAATACCGTTTCTTGGAGCTAGCAGTTATTATTCGACTACTAGCACTAGCAAGGCCACCAACTGTACTGACTGCAATTTTAATCACAAACAACATTACTAATGAGCTACTTACTTTTTGTATGAACCCCGCAACATCCACCACAGTTGCACGCTCCAAATCCTGTCTGAGTAAGACGACTAGGTCCAGAAACCATCATGGCGGCGCCCGTATTGCTCCATGCTTGCCGGGTGAGTGTAGAAAAAAGACGCGTTTCCGAGCGCGCACACGTGGGTAGAATCACTTTTACATTTGTAGAGAGTGCTGTGAATTGCCGTACACCTGATAATAACGATCTATACACATGAGAAAGTGTTTTAACGGTAGAAAAAGACATTTTGGCAACAAGCCGCCGACGACAATCCTTACTTTGCTTGCTTATTCGCTAACGTGAGAAATGTCTCGTGAAATGTAATAACTTTGGAAAAACTTGTTAATCTAATAAATTCATTCGTAATTTATAGTTGAATTAAATTATTTGTTCGTTTGAATATAATTTTATTAATAGCCATGAATGGAAATGAATTATCTGATGCAATATTTATCTCAATGTCAACACCACACATCAAACCGATCATGTGAGAGGTAACCAATAATTCTTTAGCCAAAGCTTGCCGTTTAAACCGGTCACCTGTGGTATTGCTCACTGCCTAATAACTATTTTCAAAGTCCAAGAGAAGCTACCGTAAAAGAATAGAGCTAATGTTGAAAAATACATATATTCTTCTATTAACATACATGGGTAGGTCTCACACTTGATGGGACGGGGTATCGGCTTCTGCTTGCTCAAGGAATACGACAAGTAGACGGTGAAGCGACTACTAGACTGGCCCCGTGTCTATTTCTTTTTGTAATATAAAATAAAAGAACGAAGTTAATTGACAGGGTTCCCATCTAATATAAAAAAGATACAGGTTATTATGGCAGCCCCCAGTAGACTGACTCCATCGGCATAAGCCGTTGAGTGATCAACGACAGTAGACGAGTGATTCTGGAGTCTGGCTAGTGTAGCGTGTACAAAGATATACGCTACATGTTGTAGGCAGTGTTTCTGTTTGTCAGCGTTTTTAGCAACTGTCAACAGTTTAATCGCTGACTCAGCCTTAGGTACCAACTGCTATCAGTATCAGTGAGTATCACTAGTAGTACTAGTACTAGCTCTAGTACTATAGCCGCTTACATGAACTGCCGCTGGCAGGCCGCCAGCGGCAGTTCATGTAAGCGGCTATAGTACTAGAGCTATACTAGTACTAGTAGTACTAGTAGTAGTACTAGTACTAGTAGTATAGTCACTACTGACACTAGTCTACTAGTCACTACCAGTAAAAACTAAAATTAATAATAGTAATACTATTACTGGTCACTTGACTTGGCTAGACCATAGATATATATATATCAGGAGTGCATAATAGGGAGGAGTGTGACACCATTAAGCAAGGGAAATTCGTCATTTACTAGCCTTATAATACCTACGATTTACTACGCGTAACTCATCCAACTTGAACTCAAATCGGACACAGTACATTCGCCCATCATCGTACCAAATCGTTTCCTCGTAGACACCCGCAATCCGAAGATACAGCGATAGGCGCTGTGGCTCGCAGGGAGATTTGAATCCGATCTGCTGCTGATAGCGGATTGGCGTGCGTGCGTGGTATGGGGGCATGCCAGCTGTATTGCCGGCATGCCGGTATGACATAAGGCATACATTGTAGCTGTGTACCGGGTCAAAGGTTATCTCGCCGAGTGTTGCGTTGATGCCTAATCACCCTGCGAGCCACAGCGCCTCGCCGTGAGCGCAAGCCGTGGACAGTGTGGTTAGTAGCTGCCTTTTGTTTGAATTATAGGCGCGCTATGCGGTGGATTATTGGCCAAAGAAAAGGAGAATCGTGTCGTAGGGTTTATGCTGTATCTTCGGATTGCGGGTGTCTT
>NW_014577261.1:162391-176964 GCF_000485595.1 Priapulus caudatus | reverse complement strand
AAGACACCCGCAATCCGAAGATACAGCATAAACCCTACGACACGATTCTCCTTTTCTTTGGCCAATAATCCACCGCATAGCGCGCCTATAATTCAAACAAAAGGCAGCTACTAACCACACTGTCCACGGCTTGCGCTCACGGCGAGGCGCTGTGGCTCGCAGGGAGATTTCAATCCGATCTGCTGCTGATAGCGGATTGGCGTGCGTGCGTGGTATGGGGGCATGCCAGCTGTATTGCCGGCATGCCGGTATGACATAAGGCATACATTGTAGCTGTGTACCGGGTCAAAGGTTATCTCGCCGAGTGTTGCGTTGATGCCTAATCACCCTGCGAGCCACAGCCCCTCGCCGTGAGCGCAAGCCGTGGACAGTGTGGTTAGTAGCTGCCTTTTGTTTGAATTATAGGCGCGCTATGCGGTGGATTATTGGCCAAAGAATGGAGAATCGTGTCGTAGGTTTTAGGCTGTATCTTCGGATTGCGGGTGTCTACGAGGAAAGGATTTCGCACGATGGTAGGCGAATGTACTGTGTACGATTTGAGCTCAAGTTGGATGAGTTACGCATAGTAAATCGTAGGTATTATAAGGCTAGTAAATGACGAATTTCCCTTGTTTATTGATGTCACACTCCTCCCTATTATACACTCCTGATATATATATATACTACTATTAGTTGTATATATATCTAATCTATGCTTATGCCTATGGCTAGACCAATAAATTATGCCTTTGGGTTCAAGGATAGAGATGATGTCCAGGACGGTGATTCAGTGATTGGATAGGATGATGTTTATTACTGTACTGGACATGCTCTCTAACTCTATCCTTAAGTGGAAATTTGTAATATATCTGACTCTGTACTAGTCTAGTAGTAGTAGTACAGTAAAACTCGCATAAGTCGACCCTTTTGGGACCAACATATTTGTGCCGACTTACGTTACGAAAATCATGACGACATACGCGTAAGTACACGTCGTCATTTTGTCGACTTATATGTATGGCTCCCCTCCCAGGCGCTCGTCACCCCCAGACAGTCATAAACATATATATGCTCCACATACGACGTCAGTTCGCGCCACATACATAGCAGACGTGAAAGAATCGGGTTCGTACATCAATCGACACTGCTGCTGGCCATAACGCACGCACATCGTACGCACTATATACTAGCGGCACACGCTGGCTATCTGACACCCGCTGTTAATTACACGTTTGGACATTGCTGGACATTTGCGGTGCACGTCTGCCAATTTTTCTTGGAACAATTGCTGAAAAAATACGGTAATTCTGCGAAGCCGTGCTCTGGAACGAACTACATGTAGTTATATAGTATATAGCAGAATTTTCAAGGAGTCACACGGACTCCTGCGTAATATGTCGAATCAGGGAGTTCGATAGTAAATCAGGGAGTATTTGACTACGGACTCGCGTTAATTTCACACCCTGCATTGGACTGCACACACTGAGGAATCTGGGGGGGGGGGTTGACCTAAGCGCATATCTGCGACAGCCAGCTCGCACATTCCCTAGACCGTCGGCATTTCTGATGACGACTAACAGACGGGAAATTAGTGTTGTTTGTGTTACATGGGACCTGTTTGCATGAGGGCAATGACTTGCACATAATGACAGCTTATTAATGACGACTTGGGCGGGGCTATTCCAATGGATTTACTATGAGAGAAAATCGGGACTTTGACTACCATGACGACTTATACGAATTGATGAGTTAGACGATGACGACTTATGTGAGTTTTACTGTAGTACTAGTAGTATGTTTAGCTTCGTTGTTTCTGTCATTCCGTACTGGAATTCTCTCCCTTCCTTTTTAGTTAATTGCAAATCTGATGCGTTTTCTACTGTGATCTGCAGTGCAGTGTTGATCTGTCTAATTGATCAACTTTGTCTCTTTCCGTCTTCGATATAGTCCTTTAGACTTTGAAGACTATATTATTTATGAGGTTAATCGGTTATAGTAGATTACCGTCAGATTATAAAAATCACACACACAGTACAGTAACAATTACAATGTATACAAAAGGATCACATTCAGAGCACTCTCACTATCAGACCTAACCTCGAACGAATAGATTTCCAAATTTTATCAGTCGCTCAAAACTTTATTGACTATTTTTCAATGATCTTTGCAGCACATAAATACTATCCAAGACCATAGAAGCGATATCGAATACCAGCAGAGCAAAGTCAAACAGAAACGAGCAGACTAGCCAGTTTGAAAAAAACATCAAACATCAAATAATATGTGTGTTACTGTAAGCTCTATGTGGCCATCTGTAACACTAATATGCATTTTTGTACAGGGAATCTTCAACATCTGAAGCTAAGTGAAAAGATCGTAATGGCAGCTGCACAAATTGCTGACATCATTGGAGACTGGGATGACCTCATCAAAGACTATCGAGAATTTGAGGTACATGTGAATGTGGGAGTTCCTAACATACCATAACAGCAGTAACCTGTGGTAACTTTTATACTGGAGTAATCAGTAGTATATGTTCACTAATAGTAATAGGTGAGACTTTATTTGTCTACGTGTTTTTTATTATCGATTTATGTTGGGGATGTTTTAAGTTTAAATGATTTATAGCTATATAAATAACAAAGTAAATTTTTACTCAACCGTGCAAGTTTGAAAC
Source organism: Priapulus caudatus (assembly GCF_000485595.1). NCBI lineage: Eukaryota > Metazoa > Priapulida > Priapulimorpha > Priapulimorphida > Priapulidae > Priapulus > Priapulus caudatus. Next base: position 174,308 of record NW_014577261.1, on the reverse strand, counting down.
GTACCTAGAGCTTCACATAGGTGTGTAGGTAGTATATATACTTGCCATGCAGGATGCTGGTGCTATCTATAGGCTACAATTAGCTATAAATCATTAAATAAGTTCATTCGGTTGGTAGAATAATATAAATAACAAAGTTAATTTTTACTTAACCGTGCAAGTTTGAAACGTACCGCTGACGTTTCGCCTCCTGTCAGGAAGCTTTCTCAAAGCAAACTGATGTTAATCAGTTATGACCACCAGATGGTGTGGTGGTCAATAGCTTAGTCCACACGTGACTAAGCCTGTACCCCCCCTCGTCCCGGTTGATGTTTGGGGTCTTGCGGATCCAGATGGCCTCCTTAATCCATTGCCTGATTTTGATAGGCTCGCGATCGATGATCTTCGAATTCTCCCAATCGATGGTGTGATTGTCCTTCGCTACATGGTCAGTGATCGCGGATTTGGTGATTTCGGTAGCCGACTGTTTTCGTTGGGCCCTTGTGAACGATTTGGCTGCTACGGTGTTTACGTCCTTTTTGTGTTCTTTTAGGCGGGTTTTAAATTTTTGGCCGGTTTCTCCAATGTAACTTTTTCCACACATTGCACACGGTATCTTGTAGACACAGTCCATAATGTTGTGCATATCTGTTCTGTCCTTAGGATGTACCAAAAACCGTTTTAGAGTCTCAAACGGTCTCACTGTTGAAGCCACACCTGCATTTTTTAGGTGACTCTGAACTACGTCCGTGACCCCTCTGACATAGGGTATAGGACGATCATCGTCTTCGGTTTCTCTGTGGAGGTTTTCTTTTGGGATGTTGTTTTTTCCTGTGATGTGTGCATCTCCTTGGACACTTTTTCGAGTGTCCAATTGGGATAGCCGCATTTTCCTAGTGCGTTCTTGATGTGGCGCGCTTCAGCTTCCCGGTCCTCACTCTCTGTTATGATTTTGTCCCTACGATCTAGTAGCGTTCGTACCACTGACAGTTTGTGGTTGACTGTGTGGTGTGAGTTTAAGTTTAAGTACTGGTCCGTGTGGGACTTTCTCCTATACGTTTGTTGTATAAGTTTTATTATGAATTGTATGAGCAATTCAATGATATCGTCTGTGGTGAGGTTGGTTCGCTTCTTCAATGTTTTGTCTGCCTCCAGTCTCGACTTGATTATGTTAATCGAGCGTGTAGCGAAGGACAATCACACCATCGATTGGGAGAATTCGAAGATCATCGATCGCGAGCCTATCAAAATCAGGCGATGGATTAAGGAGGCCACCTGGATCCGCAAGACCCCAAACATCAGCTGGGACGAGGGGGGGTACAGGCTTAGTCACGCGTGGACTAAGCTATTGACCACCGTACCATCTGGTGGTCAAAACTGATTAACATCAGTTTGCTTTGAGAAAGCTTCCTGACAGGAGGCGAAACATCAGCGGTACGTTTCAAACTTGCACGGTTGAGTAAAAATTAACTTTGTTATTTATATTATTCTACCAACCGAATGAACTTATTTAATGATTTATAGCTCATTGTAGCCTATAGATAGCACCAGCATCCTGCATGGCAAGTATATATACTACCTACACACCTATGTGAAGCTCTCTTAATTACAGTATGTACAGCCAGCCAATGGGCACACTAACGACCTAGTCCTGCGTTGAGGTTTTGTATTATTACCTATTGTCCTGCATTGATGTTTCACATACCTAGTATACCATTTGCGTGCTTACTGAAAACAAAACATGCTATGCACAATCATAAACCTGTGTTCTGCAACATAATTTGTTTGCCTTGATTGTAGGATACCCATGGACACTATATGAAGAAATATGAAGAGATGACTGGGCTCCAAAGGCAATGTCAGTCCCTTCTCACAGCACAGCAGAAACAATTGAAGACCCTTCAGACAAAGATGAAAGGGTACGGTTATCTTACCAACAAGTACTTCTAGGTATTATCTGAATCCTTGCAGTATGAGTCATTCGTATCATTTTTATGGTTGCATTTTGAAGGGCGTCGCCAGTGGCAGGAGCAGAAGAAGAGAAGCGGGACCAACTGATAACTAAGAGAAAGCAGCAGCTTAAGAACATCGAAGAGACTCTTCCAAAGAAGAATGGGTGGGTGAAAACTGCTCACCTTTACTCACTGCTCTGCCATGAGGGGCTGACTGGTCTTATGTTCATTGTCGGGAAATATTGTGTGGCAGAGATGCATTAAAGTGACTACGTCACGAATTTTCTATGGTAAAATTTGTAATATTTTTGTTGCCATTTTTTTTACATTAAACGTAAGAACTAACGGGACTAAACGTATCGTCAAATTCTTACCTGATAAGATTCTCAACTAGCTAAAAATTCAAAAAACCTGGACGATTTGATATTAGTGTTCATAACATTAATTGCTTGCTATGGGCTATGTATGAGTCACGAGTGTATGTTCACATCAAACAATATAGTAAAATAAGAAGTATAATGCAGCAATTTAACGATAAAAAGTGAACAGAATCACTTATATTTTGTGAAAAAGTGGATTTTTTTTTTTTTAATTATAACTTACTGTGACGTAATCACTTTAATGCGAGATGATGTCAACTGTTCGTAGAGTGGGCGGTTGTGCTAGCTTATTAGTGATGTTGATTTTCTTGTATTCATTGGGCTATGATATTATATGTGTGTATGTGCATGCATGTTTATGGGTCTGCATGCGTGTTTGTGGTTGTGTATGTATGTTTGTGTGTGTTTGCGAGTATGTGTGTAATGTTTGCTTGTAGTAATGAAAATATCTTTCTTTTCAGAATGTATTTGAACGTCATTTTGGGAGATGTAAATACATCACTACTGAACAAGGCTGATAGGTAGGACTGTATCTCATAGCAAGTATTTTTTATAAAGAAAAAATGAGATAATTTCTCTTCCTTGCTTTTTTAGCATTCTAAATTGTATTTCATACAACACATTTTCTAACAGATGACAGTGTGGATAGGATGGTTAAATTTTGATAAATTTGATAAAGTTAATATAGTTTCAGCACTCTTTTTTGACAGGTTCAAATACAAGGAACAGTACGAGCATTTCAAATTGGTGTTGACTGTCCTCAGCCTATGTCTGTCTATAGTTGCACTTATATTTGATTACCGGTAAGTTATCTGCATGTTATTTCTAATTTGGTTTTTTAATCTTTAACTGTACATTTGCTACAATAATGAAGGTAATAGTTTTTATGCTGGCTGTCATTTGCCGTGCCGTACTTTGCTGTGGTATGCATGTGAAACAGTATAATTATAAACCATTACTTCAGCAATTTGTCAAAGAGAAACAATACTCTAGGTAAGTAATATTTGCAGTTAAAATACATTATGCTACATAAAAGATTTTGGGGTTCAGTATTTGCTAGAATTATTATTTTTAAATGTTTAAAAACTGTCGATTAACATTTGTTCGTGGTGCCACTACATATGCATTGTGTAGCTACAGGCTACAGATCGATGGTGATCCTAATTTATTCATTTACGGAAGGAAGGATTTCACTGTCTTGTATTTCTCCATTTGCTTCAGTTAAACTATGCAGCTATTTATCAAAAACAATAAGTCATTTCATGATGTAGTAGTTTGGTATAAATGTAATTGGACTTTTGTAATGAGCTCCCGGTCTGAAATATACGGCAAAATAACAACAGCAAGATCAAAAATTTATTAGCAGAAGTGCATCAGGGGATCAGTGCAGTCAGATGGGGTGTGGGCACCACCAAAAATCTATTAATTTCCCACTCAATGTTGGTTACCAACAGCAGTGAATGTCTGATAACAGAAATATGTAAGTGTATATGCTATGGGTATATTCTAGAGTGTTTGCCCTGTTTAAATAATTGCAGAAACAGGCAAAATGGCTCCTGGCTTTAGTTCACATGTGCATTCAGTGATTATTTACAGACAAACTTTTGCCTATTATAAGAGCATATGTGTCTTCTGAAAGAAGTATATTTGTTTAATTTACCTGTTTTGACAGTCCTGACAATTTGAATCAACATTATCTTTGGAATTGTGCCAGAACCTTAGATCTCTCTTATTTGTAAGAGAGATAGCAGGTCACGCCTAGACACTTCAAATGTGAAACGTGTTGTTCCCTACTAGTACTACTCCGTGGCAATTTCCACTGACCGGTTTATTCAGGGTCATAGATAGACTCCTCGACTACCTGCTGGTCTGGTACTACTGCATGGTGACGATCCGAGAGAGTATTCTTAGGATAAATGGCTCTCACATCAAGGGATGGTGGCTCACCCACCATTACATCACGGCTGTCCAGGGCGGTATCATAGTGACGTGGTAAATTAAGGATGGCGGGGGCTCGTCGAGGCCCCCCCTGGCGAAGGCCAGCATGCATGCTTGTCACTGTCTGTTATTGCATGGTGGCTCTAATGGCAAAACGTGGTGGATTTTCACTCATATTCTAACCTTATTTCAACAGATGGCAACACTAACCCAAATCACTGCTTTTTCTAGCACGACTTGAAGGTATATGCCACGCATGCTCTCTTCACGTCTTCCTCACCTGTCAAACGTTGCTATTCCCGCATCTAACTGTGCCGCACGGCCCCATCGTTGTGCCTCACAGATTCGTGGATGCTAGCTTGCACTACCTCATGGTGTGGTACTACGCCACGCTCACCATTCGGGAGAGCTTGTTGCGTGTCAACGGCTCGCACATTAAGGGCTGGTGGCTGGCGCATCACTACATCTCCACTCTGCTCATCGGTACGATCGTTACCTGGTAGGTGTCGCTGGCATCGGCCCCTGCCTCTGCGATGTGCGTGAACCCATCGCGTCGTCCTTCCGTAAGGCCACAATTAAAAAAATCTTTGTTTGCCCTCACCCGACCCAGGCTGAAAAGTTTGGGTAGGTAGGTAGGCTTTATTTTTTTTGAGGGGGTCTTTTTACAAATTCAGCATGGTGTCTTGATATGATACACCGACAGTAACCAATTCTTGCGTGGCGTCGGGTCATGCTCGGGTGTGCTTGTGTGGTAATACCTTTTATGTTGAATGTTTGTTTTGCTTGGTATAATGTATTGCCTACAGATATATATATAATGTACAGTGATACAATTTGTAAAAAAAAAGAATGGGAAAGATCAATAAAAAATTTTGAGTTGGCCCCTTTTTGGCGGGTCGGTCAGGTGAGGGCAAATAAACAATATTTTTATTATGGCCTAACTCGACCACTCTCATGCTGTCTTGCCTGTCACCCAGCATGGTATGGGTGCGTGTGTGGAAGCTGTACTATCGTATGTGTAGTCAAACCTGCATGCAAGGAGCAATCATGGGAAACCTCATGAGCGTGCTTTATAAATCGCTGTCTGCTCTATGGAGGTGGCTTAACTGCATGACTGCCACACATGGCAAACATAAGCATCCTTTATAGACAGGTATTCTTCCTGAGGTGTCGACTAACACATGTTTGACCGTATATTGCATTTGTAAACATGTAAGCATGGCTTCAGAGTGGGTGCTGGTGAATGGTTATTCACGATCGCAATCAACATTTAATGATCTTTACAAATCTTTTTTTTAAATCTGCTTGAAATACATAATGTAATCTACTGAATATATCAATTTATTGAATAAGATTTAGGTAATGGATTCGTTAATGCATGTTTTTCAAAATTAAATGGATTTCATTGCACGCCAACACGTTGTTGTTCATGGTTGACCCGATTGTTACAGGCCAGAAGACGAGCCATACGAAGCATTCCGCGTACAGTTCATGTGGTTTGCACTTTACCTGTGTGAGTACATATGAGTCGTGTCACCGCACGTTTCGCAGAACCTTGCCTCATGGGTTTATTCAGATTTTTTTCTTTCGGGATGTGACAGTCTTCTCACGTATGACACATCTCAAAACATCCTGTCATATCAGTGCTTTCGTTATACCTCTATATAATAATAATTATGTATATGTATGATATATGATATATATATATATCAAGAGCGGATAATAGGGAAGGAGTGTGACATCAATAAACAAGGAAATTCGTCATTTACTAGCCTTAATAAACCTACGATTTACTATGCGTAACTCATCCAACTTGAGCTCAAATCGGACACAGTACATTCGCCTAGCATCGTGCGAAATCGTTTCCTCGTATACACCCGCAATCCAGAGATACAGACTAAAACGTACGACACGATTCTCCATTCTTTGGCCATCAATCCAAAGCCATTGCGCGCCTCTAATTCAAACAAAGGCAGCTACCTAACCGCTATTGCTAACTCGGCGAGGCATGTGGCTCGCTGGGAGATTAGGCATCAACACTCGGCGAATAACCTTTGACCCGGTACACAGCTACACAGGCCACCTCTGCACTACCTGGCATGCCTTCATGCACGCACGCCAACCGCAATCAGCAGCAGCTGATCGGGCTCAAATCTCCCGCCAGCGAGCCACATTGCCCGCCGAGTTAGCAAGCTGTGGTTAGGTAGCTGCCTTTTGTTTGAATTAGAGGCGCGCCAATGGCTTTGGATTGATGGCCAAAGAATGGAGAATCGTGTCGTACGTTTTAGTCTGTATCTCCGGATTGCGGGTGTATACGAGGAAACGATTTCGCACAATGCTAGGCGAATGTACTGTCCGATTTGAGCTAAAGTTGGATGAGTTACGTGTAGTAATCGTAGGTATTATAAGGCTAGTAAATGACGAATTTCCCTTGTTTATTGATGCCACACTCCTTCCCTATTATCTATCTGATATATATATATATATATATATATATATATAATTATATTAATACATACAATAATTAATGATGATAATGAATTAATGATTTAAATTTTCTACTTCTTCTGTTTCAGCGATAGTTCAGCTCTGTCAGTACCGATACCAGAAAGGTTGTCTGTATAGGCTACGAGCATTGGGAGAGCGACACAACATGGACGTTACTGTTGGTAAGCACTGTACATCACTGTCGGATTCTTAACGGGCACATCTACAACACCACTATTATAGCAGAATGAAAACACTGGACCATGACACGTACGACAATATAATGTGTCGTGTTGCACAACTATATGTCGTCGGGAATCGGTGAATGATTTCTGCATCTCAATCATTACAGTCGACCTCTCCAACAGCTCACTACAAACGATAGTTTCTAGGTTTCCTAATTGAGAAACATTGAGATTGCGCGTTAATGATGCCGGTTTGGCTTCTTCACTAGAAGATATGTTCTACGTCATTTTTTGTCACTTGTCTCCAGATGGCTTTCACGTGTGGATGTGGCGAGGTCTCGGCTTCTTGCTTCCCTTCCTGTTCTTTGGCTACGTGAGTAATCGTTATCGAGCTATACTTTCGAGACAGATGTGTTAGTTCACCTCCCAACCAATTTTGTTAAAAGACTGCAATCGACCATTCCATGTGCGCAAATAACGACAGGTGGAGCCACAGGATTGGTTACTATCTATGCAGCTGTGCTGTTCACTGGGAGGTTGAATACTGTTTTTCTCTGCTGCATGTGTCAGGCACGCATGGCAGCGTGGCACAGTGTTATCAATAATTCTCTCGCTAATCCTTTCAAGTGCGTTGTCAATGGAGTTGACACAGGTATCAATAAAGCAGTGGGAGGGCGATAGCACGTGTTGCTGTTTTCGTGTGTTTATTTTGCACGCACGTTACTATGGGCGATATTTTGCGTCGGTGTAACATGTGATTTATAATTGGCGCCAACAAACTCATTCATGCTTTAGGATTATTGACTTTAGAAATATTTTATTTATTATGCAGTGATCACAGTGGAATTTCTGCCAAATCCCCAGTTCGGCTGTGGAAAGTTAATTCATAGTCGTCATCATCATCATAAGCACTATCATTGTTATCATCATTATCTTTATCATCATCATCATCATCATCACCATCATCATCATCATCATCATCATCATCATCATCATCACCATCATCATCATCATCATCATCATCATCATCATCATCACTATTACTATCATCAATGTCATCATTACATTACATGGATACATGGATTACATGGATACATTACAAGGTATCCCCCGCGATGAAGTCGGCGGGGATACTATATATATATATATGTCTGTCCAGCCGCCGCAGACACTTTCCTTTCCGCTCTATAACTCGACCCTTACTTGACCTAGCATGACCAAACTTGGTATACTTACACATCTTGGGGAGAAGGTGCGCAAGCATACCAAAACCAGGTCACTACGACCTTTATTTGACCTTTACCTGAACCTTGATCATATTTCCCTTCTGCTCTATAACTCGGCCCCTAATTGACCTAGTGCTACCAAACTTGGTATACTTGCACATCTTGGGGAGAAGGGATGTCGCGTACCAAAACCAGGTCACTGCGACCTTAATTTGACCTTGACATTGATCATATTTTCCTTCCGCTCTATAACTCGGCCCTTAATTGACCTAGCGCTACCAAACTTGGTATACATACACATCTTGGGGAGAAGGTGTGTCGCGTACCGAAGCCACGTCACTGCGGCTTTTATTTGACCTTGAACTTGACTTTGATCATATTTCCCTTCCGCTCTATAACTCGGCCCCTAATTAACCTAGCACGAGCAAACTTTGTATACTTACACATCTTGGGGAGAAGGTGTGTCGCGTACCAAAACCCCTAAGGCAACCAATTTTAACATACTTGCACATCTCAGGTGTAACAAACCTTTGTCTTTGTGACTTATTTAACTTTACCTACCTTCTACGTCCTTACAGAGATATTTCATTCATACTAGATTATGGGGGATACATGTAGTTGGCGACAACTGCCCTTTCTAGTTTTACTTTAGTTCACCCTAGCATACCCAGCTTGACATTTTAATTAACCAACTAATATTTTTTAATATAATAAGGGGCGTAACAGACCAGATTTAATCTACTAGATCTAACTACATGTTCTAGTCAAATCAGCATTCTCAAATGCAATCTAACAGTGGTATTTTCACTCGTGTTTCAGTTCTTCCAGCTTTACAATGCATACACACTGTACCAGCTGAGCTACCACCCTGCAGCCGACTGGCAGGTATGTGCAACAAACTGGTGATTTTGAGCATTCATATGTGGAAACAACCTCATTTATTATGATGATGATGATAATAATAATAAAAAGAAGAAGAAGAAGAAGAAAAAAAAAAAAATAGGTAGCATTTTTGCTAATGAAGCCATGTTGTTGCAGGTACCTGTAACAGCTTGCATCTTCTTCATCCTTGCAATCGGTAACATCTTGACAACGACTCAGGTGCTGCAACTTAAGCTGAGGCAGAGGCTACAGCAGAAGTTTTGGCCTTCCGACTCCAAGAACCCAGAGAACTTGTGCAAGAGCGGATAAACGGTGTATTAACGTGGTGACAGACCTGTTCTTGTTATTCCTGGCCCTGAGTACCACACCTATAAACATTCCCTTATTACTACTTCTTATTTCGTTCCACAATGGTGAGGGTGTATATTTATGTTCTTTGATTATTTCAGAAATAATTGGCAGCTTGATGTTCAGTGTTTGTAGATGACGTTGTGTCCGTGAACAAAATGTATTCTTCGTTTTAATAGTATATGGTTATCTTATGTTGCCGTATAATGAAGGGCTGAGATATTTTACTTACATTAATGCGGACAATTAAGAGCAAATTAATTTTGGTATGTTGACCGCTCTCCTCCGTGGGCCCAGTTATCAGAACACTGAGTATATACAGAAGTGCCTTTACAGTGGGAGAGTGGAGAACTTTAATGTTATAATATATACACTGTCACTTGGAGGTGGGATGATGTTGTTGTTGGTGTCCGTGTTTGTGTGTTAGCGTAAAAGCAAGTGTGTGTGTGTATGCATGCATGTCTGCATGTGCAGAGGTTTGCGTTCTCCATGCGTGCGTGAATGTGCACGTGTGTGCGTGCGCGTGCGTACTTGCATGTGTACGAGGGTGCGTGCATACGTCTGTGTGTATGTACAGAAACCTGCCTTCAGGGGAGGGTGGATGCTGTAAGTGGTTTGTTCTGCCAGATGTGAACTTTGTGTGTGTACTAGTGGATAACATATCATACCGTGCAAGTTGCCATGCATTCAACTACCATTGATAAGTGTTTACGAACAATATAGCTAGAATAATAGCTAGAACAAGGATGATCAACTACCAAATTAAGATTGAATTCACGTGAACTTGATGTGCAGGGGATTCCGCGAGTGTGCTGAACGAAAACCGAAATTTGCAGGGCTGGATATAATTAAAACTCTGCAAATAGGAGAGGAGGAGTTTATGCCAAATAGTAGCAGTCATTTATATTAAACTGCCCTGTGATCCAGGGATGAACCCCGAAAAGGTGTCAATGATGTGCATTTCCTAATTTATTGATTGTTTGAAATTTAGCATGATTCGATGAGTTGCTAGCGATAAGTTATATATAACATTTCGATGAGCTACTGATTGAGAAACGAAGAACGTATATTTTTACAATGCTGTTGTCATGATCGTTAAAAACAGTCAAGATTTTACTGACAATAGAGTGCGTTTATAACGTCTACCAGCTACACATTTCTACGAAGTCATGTGTATTTAATCATGGTGATAGATTATTTGTTATTAAAGGTGAGGTATATTGAGCAGCACGTTACACAGCTCCGTATTAATGATTTCTATTAGACACGTAATAAAAAGTCGTTTTTTGTTAGTTATGTATTCTGTTGAAGTGTATGCAAATATTACTGTTGGATTCTTTCTTTCCACGCCCCTCTCCCCCGCTACACATCTATCAACTGTGACAGCCCGCTGTTCATGCATGTGCGCTAATGTTCATATACTGTATCTTTCTAGACTCTTCTGGCGGCATTGATGCAATAGGCTAGTTACTGGCAATATTATTACCAGACGGATGCACACCTCGTTAATAATTCAGGCCTGCGAACAATGGGACGGAAAAACTTTAAATGCGTGAAGCTCCCCCAGTCAATATCACATAGCGGTTACCGAGATATCACGTGACTTCTGCATTGTGAAGGAAACCCGGCAACGTGCTTGCGATGGTGTCCTGGTAGTTCTCAATAATGCACGGTGCCTCAAGAGAGTCGGATGCGTAACCGCTCACTCGCACTCGTAACTGACATTTTGCCTTGTTAAGCATCGGTAGCAAACGGAAAGCGTCCGCAGGATTTGGAGCAGCGGTCGAGAGAAGCAAAGAACTGTGAAGTGCCTGTTTCGTAGTGAGTATGTAGATCGAAGTGACAACATAACTTGTAATATACCGAGATCAAATAAATACAACATAATATAAATTATTATGTATAATACAGAATAGACAGTTAGTATGAGTCGCGTTTCTACGTGAATCTATTGAACAATGTTCGCAATAATACGGTTGCGTTTGTCCACTGGTTTGCGACTGATTTTTTTCGCGTTGAGAACATTTATCTATTAACTTCCATGAGCTGGTCATTGTAGTTGCAAAGTACATGCGCATTCCACCTCCCCTCGCTCTCTTTACCTCTCGCTTGCCCTCACTTTCTCTCGCTCTCTCGCTCGCGCTCTTTCTCTCCCTTTCCCTCTCTGTCTCTCGCTCTCGCTCTCACTCTCTTCTCTTCTCTCTCTCTCTCTCTCTCTCTCTCTCTCTCTCTTTCTCTGCTCTCTCTCTCTTTCTCTCTCATTCTCGTTTGCGTGCGCGCGCTCTCTCTTTCGTTCTTGCTCTTTTTTGGTATCTCTCACACACCCTCCTCTCTCCATCTCTCTCAAAACAGTTTGGACGACATATGTCGTACTCTACACGCCTTCGTGCGGCATGCGCAGACCCAAATCATATAATACTATCGCTGCTATACGTAACGCATCTTACTATCCACCCACGTGCATCGATGAGATCCAATTACCTTTGGTACCTGTCGCCCGAAAATAGAAAAAAACCGACACGGCAACCTGTAGGAAGAGA
>NW_014577261.1:159033-161629 GCF_000485595.1 Priapulus caudatus | reverse complement strand
TGATCAATGAGTTTGTTCAGTGATCCTTCACTAATTTAATACGCCAACAGCCTACATTCGGTCGCTCTCTTGTTTATGCTCCTATCGCATCCAACGCAACGGTTTTTGTCTTTCTTGTCTTTTCTTGTCTGATACTTTACTATACAATCGCCTGGTGTGACTTTAGACGTACAGGTCATCATGCATCGCTTTGATGACCTAAATTTTCTTCACGTTTTCTTTACCGCTGTTAATTAGGTTTTTAAATAAAGCCACATCAGGAGCAGTCTTGGTAGTAGGTGGTAGAGCATTCTATGTTGGTATTGTCCGATGATAAAGCGAATATCTATAAGAAGGAGTTTCATAACTCGCCCGATGGATCCATTTTGCCCCGCTACCAAATTTTTTCAGGCCCACCACGACGAGTGCAAGTTCAACATGGTCGAGTGCAGACTCAAATGTGGCGTGACGCTGGAGGCGCGCTATCTGAAGAAGCACATGGAGAAGGAGTGTCCACGCCGCATCGTCGCCTGCGACTTCTGCGCGGATAAGATGGAGTATGACGAGGAACTGGAGCATCTGAACACCTGCCCGAAGCTGCCTGTCACCTGCCCGAACGGCTGCCAGACGAAAAACATCGCTCGCGCCGACGTAAGAGCTGACACCTAGCGGCCGATAGAAACAACACGGCTTGTTGCCGGGGGTATAATCACTCCATATTATAACGTCGCCGTTTGTCGCCATTAATTCCCGTTTATTTTGTCACTCGCCTGCGTTAATGGTACGCCTCGCGAATATAACTAAAGATCTATATACCGACTCTTGCGCAGCTATCTAATTCTCCAGTAGATTTTTACACTAGCTATTATAACGCACTATGTGCCACTAAAGATTCCAAACGCGCAACTATACAATCTATGCAGGAGTAAAAGAACACACGCTTTCCTAGTGGTATCGCTTACCTACGAATTTGGCATCCGCAATGACATCGAACTGATATGGAACATAATATGTTCATGATATCATCATTAATACTGATACTGATACCGATACTGATGAATATGATTACTGGATAGCCGATTACTGTAATGGAATTGAATATTCATATAATATTAAAATCGATTATTGAATTAGACAATTGATACGGAAGAGATGCTGGTATTGATATGCGGATTGGAGTTAACTGTGGTAATTGTGGTGAATGTTGCCTTAGCTGACGAGACACGACGGAGGAGGACTGTGTGAACGCGGGCGTGCCCTGTAAGTTCCACACCTTCGGGCTGCGCCTTCAACGGTAAGCGTCTCGAGATGCGGAAACACGAGGAGAATGGAGCTGCAGCAGCACGTTGGTCTGCTCGGTGCGGCGGCGCCGCTAGCAAGGTCACCTATGACATGCAGCGTCAGGTCACAAACATCGACGCAGAGGTCAGAGCGCGCGCGCGTGTGTGTGTACATGTGCGTGTGTGTGCGTGCGTGTGTGCGTGCGCGTGCGTGTGTGTGTACATGTGCGTGTGTGCGCGTGTGTGCGTGCGTGTGCGTGCGCGTGTATGTGTGTGTGTGCGCGCGCGCGCGTGTGTGTGCGCGCGTGCGTAAGCGCGCGCGCGTGTATTTGCGTTCGTGTGTGGGTGGGTGCATACGTTCATGTGGTTATAATATATACATGTGCATGGTCTGCGTATCATAAATATAATTATGCTTACGCATATTGTTAGGTACAATCGTTCAAGAAATTATACGGCTCACAGCTTCTTTGGAAGATCGACAAATATGGCGAGAAGCTGCACGACGCAAAGTCGGGCAAGAAGACAACCATCTACTCCCCTCCATTCATGACCAGTCGTTACGGTTACAAAATGGCAATGAGTGCTTGTCCGAATGGCGACGGAAGGGGTTAGCAATCTACTAAATTCCTCAGCCCGAGTTAAATTCGAATCTATGAGAAACCAAGTGTAAAACGAATGCTGCGACGTATGACAAATACACTTGGCGATTAAATGAGAGGGAGCCCATTAGTAGGCAATACTAGTTTCCCAGGTAAAATTATGCAATTTGCCAGGTAATTGAAACCGCATTTTCGACTTTCCCGCGTACTGAGTGACATTTATTCCCGATTCACGAAAAATTCATTTAGTATTTCTCGGTTACCATATAATTAAACGGGTCCAATCCCGAGTCCCGAAAATAACTGTTTCCCCTCAACGAGCAACCATAAAACTTTCCAATCACACGTATGCTGCAATGACATGCGAAATGACAGCGGATAGCATGTAGATGATTGTGGTGTACTATGATTGCAGCTCTGGGCAAGTTTGTATCCGTCTTCATCTGTCTATGCAAAGGCGACTACGACTCGCTCAACGCTTGGCCGTTCGGACACAAAGTGACCTTCACGATGATTGACCAATGCGAAGATCCGAACGCTCGCAAGAACATTGTCTTTACCGTCAGACCAAACGCCATCAAGGTCAGTCGCAACCGTACCGACATAGCTGTCGAATTGTGCGTGTGGTCGCAATAGTACTTATCAAGATATAAACTCTAAAAGGGTTCGTATATGTTCTTGCACCTGTATCTAGTTGTACTTATGACGTTGCTATACATTATCCAACACAGGAGA
>NW_014577261.1:154872-155446 GCF_000485595.1 Priapulus caudatus | reverse complement strand
CCAGGTAAGTGTGTAAGAGCTGCCCAGGTAAGTGTGTAGGAGCTGCTCAGGTAAGTGTGTAAGAGCTGTCCAGGTAAGTGTGTAAGAGCTGCCCAGGTAAGTGTGTAGGAGCTGCCCAGGTAAGTGGGTAAGGGCTGCCAGGTAAGTGTGTAGGAGCTGCCCAGGTAAGCGTGTAGGAGCTGCCCAGGTAAGTGTGTAAGAGCTGCCTAGGTAAGTGTGTAGGAGCTGCTCAGGTAAGTGTGTAGGAGCTGTCCAGGTAAGTGTGTAGGAGCTGTCCAGGTAAGTGTGTAGGAGCTTTCCAGGTAAGTGTGTAGGAGCTGCCCAGGTAAGTGTGTAAGAGCTGCCCAGGTAAGTGTGTAGGAGCTGCTCAGGTAAGTGTGTAGGAGCTGCCCAGGCAAGTGTGTAAGAGCTGCCCAGGTAAGTGTGTAAGAGCTGTCCAGGTAAGTGTGTAGGAGCTGCTCAGGTAAGTGTGTAGGAGCTGTCCAGGTAAGTGTGTAGGAGCTGCCCAGGTAAGTGTGTAAGAGCTGTTCAGGTAAATGCAGGTTTGGTTTTAACCGATAGAGAGAGCGAGAGA
>NW_014577261.1:150182-151184 GCF_000485595.1 Priapulus caudatus | reverse complement strand
TTGGCTCATCTCTCACACACCCTCTCTCTCCATCCTGCTCTCAAACCAGTTTGGACTGACAATGTCTGCTACTGCTACACGCCTTCGCTGCGGCCGATGGCGCGACCCAAATCATATCAATTACTATCGCTGTGCCCAACATAACGCATTCTACTATCACCCACTGCCCAATCGATGACGATCCAACTTACTTTGGCTACTGCTCGCCGGAATAGAAAAAAAAACACCACCGGGTTAGCAGAGACACTCTGCGAGTTCATAGGCGGGCTGCAAGGTCTACACCGCCATTTTCCACTCTACTCTCGCTTCCTTTTCTTCTTTAAAACTCTCGCGTGACTCTCGCGCTCTTATCTCTTCTCTCCTACTTCTCTGCGCTCTCTCTCGCTCTCTTTCATTCGCCCTCTCGCTCTCTCCTCGCGCCTCTCCTCTCTCTCTCTCTCTCATTCTCTCTCTCTCTTCTCTCTCTCTCTCCTCTCTGCTCGTCTCTTCTCCTCCTCCATGTACCTTCTCGCCTCGTCTCGGCCTCTCTCTACCTCTCGCTCTCTCTACCTCTCGCTCGCGTCTCGCGCTCCTCCCTCTTCTTCCTATCTCTCGGTCTACCTCTCTCGCCCTGTCTCGCGCGCAGCGTCACTCTCTCTTTCTCTCTCTCTCTCTCTCTCTCTCTCTCTCTCTCTCTCTCTCACTCTCTCGCGCGCAATCTCCCTTTCCCTTTCTCTCGCACTTGCTCTCACACGTTGCCTTGTCCGATAGGTAGCGCTTTTGTTCAGCATGCCGGAGAACAGCCACGCTCCGTCGGTGCGCTCCGGCTCGGCCGGCAGCAGCTGGTCGGGCGGGAAGGAGGAGCTGGAGTTGATTCCGCTGGAAGGCCCGCTGGAGGATAAGTACAAGTGTCCCGTCTGCACGAAGATGCTCAGCTTCCCTGTGCAGTTCGAGGAGTGCAATCACCGCGTCTGCTCCTCCTGTCTGCCCGAGCTGCTCAGGTGAGAATTTACCTATGTAAGA
>NW_014577261.1:147928-148852 GCF_000485595.1 Priapulus caudatus | reverse complement strand
GTGTGTAAGAGCTGCCCAGGTAAGTGTGTAGATGCTGTCCAGGTAAGTGTGTAAGAGCTGCCCAGGTAAGTGTGTAGGAGCTGCCCAGGTAAGTATGTAGAAGCTGTCCAGGTAAGGTAATGTAGGAGCTGCCCAGGTAAATGCAGGTTTGGTTTTAACCGATAGAGAGAGAGAGAGAGACAAAGGGAACACGCTTACTGATTGATATCACTGGTGAGGGCGAGAGCTTCATAAGAGTCTCACCCAAAATGAACAGCTTGTCAAGCCCACAACCTACTCGGTGTAGTGAAAGACAACCTGTATTCCATTTATTGCGGTTAATTAAACCTGAGAATTAACTCATTAATTAACATAATTTATAAACCCGGTTAATTTTGAGCTTGCTTATTGTTGCTGTAGGGTCGCTCCGCGCTGTCCCATCGACCAGACAGTGATAGATCGAGCCAAGGTCTTCGTAGACAAGCCATTTCAGAAGGTTATAAACCAACTGGCCATGTACTGTTACCGCAAGCCTCGAGGGTGCCCGTGGCTGGGCAAGTATAAAGACTTGCAGGTAAACACGCGAACGCGCGTACAGAATCATATACTATTACTCTCTGTTCGTGCTATGAGTAGGTAAGCGCCAACGCTGATCAATGAGTTTGTTCAATGATCCTTCAATAATTTAATACGCCAACAGCCTACATTCGGTCGCTCTCTCGTTTATGCTCCTATCGCATCCAACGCAACGCTTCTTGTCTTGTCTTGTCTTGTCTTGTCTTGTCTGATACTGTACTACAATCGCCTGGTGTGGCTATAGACGTAAGGGTCATCATGCATCGCTATTGATTGACCTAAATTTTGCTTCACGTGTTTTTTTTCCGTTGTTAATTAAGTTTTTAAATAAAGCCACATCAGGAAGCGTAGTCTTGGTTAGCTCGTGGC
>NW_014577261.1:131599-147717 GCF_000485595.1 Priapulus caudatus | reverse complement strand
GTGTGTGTGTGTGTGTGTGTGTGTGTGTGTGTGTGTGTGTGTGTGTGTGTGTGTGTGTGTGTGTGTGTGTGCGCGCATGTGCGTGTATATGTGCGTGTGTGTGCGTGCGCGTGTATGCGGCGTGTGTGTGTGTGTGTGTGTGCGTGCATGCGCGCGCGCGCGCGCGCGCGTGTGTGTGCGTGTGTGTGCGTGTGTGTGCGGTGTGTGTGTGTGTGTGTGTGTGTGTGTGTGTGTGTGTGTGTGTGTGTGCGCGCATGTGCGTGTATATGTGCGCGTGTGTGCGTGCGCGTGTATGCGGCGTGTGTGTGTGTGTGTGCGCGCGCGCGTGTATGTGTGTGCGCGTGCATGCGTGTGCGTGTGTGTGCATGCGTGCATAAGCGCGCGCGTGTATTTGCGTTCGTGTGTGGGTGGGTGCATACGTTCATGTGGTTATAATATATACATGTGCATGGTCTGCGTATCATAAATATAATTATGCTTACGCATATTGTTAGGTACAATCGTTCAAGAAATTATACGGCGCACAGCTTCTTTGGAAGATCGACAAGTATGGCGAGAAGCTGCACGACGCAAAGTTGGGCAAGAAGACAACCATCTACTCCCCTCCATTCATGACCAGTCGTTACGGTTACAAAATGGCAATGAGTGCTTGTCCGAATGGCGACGGAAAGGGTTAGCAATCTACTAAATTCCTCAGCCCGAGTTAACTTCGAATTTCTGAGAAACCAAGTGTAAAACGAATGCTGCGACGTATGACAAATACACTTGGCGATTAAATGAGAGGGAGCCCATTAGTAGGCATTACTAGTTTCCCAGGTAAAATTATGCAATTTGCCAGGTAATTGAAACCGCATTTTCGACTTTCCCGCGTACTGACTGACATTTATTCCCGATTCACGAAAAATTCATCTTTCATTTCATCCACAAAACTTTCCAATCACACGTATGCTGCAATGACAGCGGATGGCATGTAAATGATTGTGGTGTACTATGATTGCAGCTCTGGGCAAGTTCGTATCCGTCTTCATCTGTCTATGCAAAGGCGACTACGACTCGCTCAACGCTTGGCCGTTCGGACACAAAGTGACCTTCACGATGATTGACCAATGCGAAGATCCGAACGCTCGCAAGAACATTGTCTTTACTGTCAGACCAAACGCCATCAAGGTCAGTCGCAACCGTACCGACTTAGCTGTCGAATTGTGCGTGTGGTCGCAATAGTACTTATCAAGATATAAACTCTTAAAGGGTTCGTATATGTTCTTGCACCTGTATCTAGTTGTACTTATGACGTCGCTCTACATTATCCAACACAGGAGAACCAGGCGTTCCTCGGTCGTCCCATCGCTGAACGAAACGCCAGCTTCGGCACTCAGAAATTCTGTCTGTAACACTTCTGTCTCGACTATTAGTAGTTTTTTATTATATTAGTAGTAAATAGTCTTGGGTAAGGAAAGGCCTTGGGTTTACGACAATATACATCGTTCGTACCTCGTAACAGGTGAACGTTTGTGGCCGTCTGTTTTTATGCTAATTCAATGCTTTAAAATTTCGTGTTCAAAATCAAAGAACCTGCTCATTCACATATACGAGAACTTCCTGATTGCAATTGATGACTCGTTTGAAGATCAGATTAGGTTCGATCCTGTGAGAGTAGCGAGGAGCCTCGTATGCTTGACTGAATGACTGCGTTCGGTTCTACAGTGGTACCATTTCTTCGCTGTCGATCTCCACCTTTATGAAGATAGTGTTGTCGCGAATGTAATCGAGGTTGGTCGGTTATTGTAAAATCTTATTGTTACATCAAAAGACAAAAGTTAGATTGCCCCTCCATGCTTCATGAAAGCTTGATACAACAGGGAGACATTAGTTCTAACAAGGATAATCATGGCGAAGTGCAGAAATAATTTATTTGCGCAACTTTATCTTCTATTATATCTTTGACTCGAGTTGACATAGTTGGTAGGTGCAAATTCTGACGCTACGTGCACAAGCCTGATGGGTAGGATCTTAATTAGATTATAATTGCACTGTAAAGTAGCAGTGGTTTTTATCACTACTCAAAGCAGTTAATCGGAATACTCTCTCATTTTCTTATTCTTTATAAGAAAAGTGTAGTCGGATTCCTGAAACCCTACACGATGCAGTGAGTGATACCCGTCCCAGCGAACATCACACTACCAGTACCATTCTCAAGTTTTTACAACTAGTTTTAGACGTGTTATTTGTGTGGTATCGATAAAAATAAAAAATGAAAAATAAAAGATCCAGTCATGTGCGTTTTATCAACCTTATCATTTCATATTCGTGAAAGATTTCTTTACTGATCATGCTTATGCCACAGTAATAAAAGAACGATCACATACATTCATTATAAAACTTAATCATCATTAAATTATTATTGGTAGGCAGTACACTGTATATACATGTTTTATATTAAATGCTTTTAACAGAACAGACACCGAACAAATATCATCAACAATTTCTACAACGTCCAGCATTATTTTGCATCTTGAGGTCACATAAAGCTGATCTGATAAAAAGATGAACCTCTGTGAAAAATGGCTTGCCGTCCTATGACTACTTGCACCACGTTCAAGATCTATTTAGACCAGTTTGCTAGTATTTTGCCATTCTATTCAGAGTCAGACAAGATATCGTCACATTGAACACCAGCAAATGGCTTGCATCGAATTGTTCAGCGGTCTCAATTAAACCTGGTATCACTTGGCTTTCTTTTCCTGTTGCGTTGACTTCTCCTGTGCATTGTGTGGTTTCTTCTCATCTGGAGTTCCTAACACGTCCTTCTCCACTTCGTGCAGGTCAATCTTCTTCTCTACAATCGCTTTCTGCAATGTCGCAAACAGAACAAGCAAGGGTAGTTCATTTCAATCCCGCATATCAGACCAGGAGAAGTGAAAAGGAAAACAAGTAGAAAATGCTTTAATAGGTATAAAGCTCCGCGGTGAATTCTCAGTAACGTGTATACGCCGTACAGTTTATACGAACTCACAATTACGCTCATTATAGTAGTGTCAATTACATTCAACATGGCAGAGATGTATTATATATTGATATTCTGAAATCATTACTGCACCAGAAACACACGAAAACATAATCATGCAAGAAAACAAACCACAAACAGGAACATTCTAGGCATTAGCATTTGCCATAGAATTTATTTCCATATGATATAAAACATATATGTATACTATATTAGTTATTAGCAATATTTTCGGGAAAAAGTCTGTGAGGCAATTCACCGGAGAAGCGAAGATGAGGATTTAGATAACCAAGAGCTCCACAAACATTCCAAAGAAGCTGCAGGAATGCAAAAATGGCAAGACAACTCACACATAGAGTCAGTCATACATGTATGTACCTACACATCCCATCATAATACTTGGTCTCATCATCCTCATCTTCAGTTCTATCATCTCATCTCATCTCTTCATCTCATATTCCTCCTTGGCGACCGTAACCACCAACATCAATCCCTCCCTGGTGCCACAATTCCCTATATCAATGCACTCGAGGTTGTCACAAACATTTCCAATCAAAATCGCTCATCTCCAACGCACTACTGTCAGATACACAAGCAGAATCGCACAGGTTGCTGTTAGATTATAGTTGTGGATCAGTTCCAGTGGTAGCACCAAAGTTTGATTTCTGGTCCGGATGCGATGTCCAGCACTAACGACAGTATCCTGTTCCAAGTTGGAACTCCCTGGTCTCGACCGCTACGAACCGCCATGACGTTATGATGCATAATTAATCAGGAGTCCCCCGTTAGAGTCCTCCCTGACGAAGCTGGGAGTCTCGGGCTGCGCCGGCGTCGGCGTTCCTGCCCGCGCGATCCCCGCGCCGTCAGCGTCCTCCTGCAGGCGTGCCATGACGTGGGGCACGTGAGCGAACGCGCGCTCCCTGCCACCGTTCCCCGGGTCGCAGACTCCGCACCAGACGAACGCGTTGCGGATCTCCTCGGCAGAGACCTCGTCCCACGCGGTCGCGATCCACGTGAGAAGGTCGAAGCTCGTCGGCTGCAGCAGGCCCGCCTCCTCCGCCGCGTCGCCGCCGCCGCCATCGTCGCCCGACTGCCACGCGCATATGCGCTCCTGCATCCACTGGCCGCGTAGCTCCTCGAGCCGCAGCGCGAACGGCCGCACCATGCCGACGTTGACGGGGTTGCAGAGCGGCGCGCAGCAGCGCGGCACGTAGACGAGGTCGCAGTTGGCCGCTGCCGCTGCGCGCGTGAACTCTGCGTTCTCGCGCGCGGCGCCCGCGTCGAGCATGACGAGCAGACGCTCGCGCGGCGCCAGCGTCTGCTGCGCGGACATGTCGTCGATCCACCAGCGCATGACGGCGCGCGTCAGCAGCCCGTTGCTGCTCGAGTGAATCGACATGTTATCGGGGATGCCCGCCAGGTGGCAGTAGATGTCCGGCAGGAAGTCGATGCTCGGGTCGATTAGGATCACGCTCACCGGGCAGCTTACTGCCGTCGCGCGCGCCGCGAGTATCACGCTCATCTTGCCCGCGTTGTAGTTGGTGCCGCACACGAACACGGGAGGCATGTAGCTCACCTGCGTCTCTCCGACGCCCACGACGACGCTCTGCCGGTAGCGCGTCGTCGACATCTGCCGCACAAGCATCGTCTGGAACGCACGCAGCTTCTCGCGGTAGTCCGCCGGGATCGCCCGCAGCTGACGCGTGCCGGACACCGTCTGCCGGCCGACGTACTTCAGCCGCCAGCGGCGCAGGAACTTGGCGGAGGCGCGGAACGACGGCGGCAGGTCGAGCTCGCGTGCAATCGTCAGCGCCTGCAGCTGCAGCAGCTTCGCCGTGACGACGCAGCCGTCGCTCTGCTGCTCGTCGACAAAGTCTAGCACCTCCGGTCAAGCTCGGCCGACAGGACCGGTCGGCCGGAGTTGCCGACGGCAACGCGACTCTGCTTTTTAGCTTAGTGGCATCGCACGCCGTAGTTTCGCTCGGTTTCGCGCCTTCGAGTTCCAAAGCCCTTTTCAGCTTACCCTCTTTACGAACCCAGTCCCTTATCCGACATGGCTGTACACCAAACCTTCTTGCCGTCCCTTTGACGGTGCCGCCATCTTTAACCGTCTGTATTGCTTCAAGTTTATACTCGGCCGTGTAAGACTTTTTAGTTCGCAGGCTTCTGGGGGTTGCATCGTCAAAAGCAACCAATGCTTTTGCAGCACGCACCTGATTCATAACTGCTATTAATTCTATTCATTTGATGTATTAATTAAAATGTAGAGCCAGGAAAAACACGATTTGTATAATCGTGATTTCATCATGTCCATGCTGTTATGTTCCAGTATGGTAAGAACGATTATTAGAAAACACAATAAGATGGTAAGTGTTGATCTATGACAAAAAACTGTAGCAGAAGGGGTTTCTCTGCTCTAAGTCTAATTCACCTTCACACACGTCTGATACGCCTTGAAAAGTTCTCCACACGTATCTTCTGTTTCGCCATTCAGAAACTTGTCAGCAAACCATGCGTTAAAACACGCATCGTATGATCTCTTCAGATCGTTGCACTCCTCTCCAACACTATTCATTGCCAAATTCGGTTTGGTTGTGTAGACAGCTCAGCGTAACAAGGTAATCTAGAGATGAGACCTAGAGAACCAGAGAAACTAAAACAACTGTAACAAACAGTAGTAAAGTACTACGAACATAAGGCTGATGGTTGATTCCAAAGATCCAAACGCCAATTTTCCGGTTGGGCCGGATGTTGCATCTCCATGACCTAAATAACAAAATTAGAGCACTGATATTATATCATTGTTATTCTAACTTATAGTTATAGCGACGCAACTGCTTAAAAATGATAAGTAAATTTGTCTAAAAACAAGTGATAATTAAACATTATTTATTGATTTGAGTGGTTTTCACAGCACTACTCGATCTATACCAATAACTGAATAATCAATATGTCTGCGCCCATGGCCATGGCATAGGTATACTTGCGGCTACATCTTCCCTTATGCAAATTGCAATGATATTATGCAATGAATAAGTAATTAAAAGTCATAAATAATGTCATTGGTTCTCTCAAGACTTGGTAATACCGTAAAAAGGTTAACTTCTTTTTCAAAGCTGTGTAAGTCAAAAAGAGTGTTCGCATCAAATGAAAAGTCAAAGGTAGGTATAAAATTCGGCTGAAATAAAAATGTTTTGTCTTGTTGTTATGACTTATAAGAAATGATTATGATCAATCATCACTCAGCAGAGCTTCATACGAAGCTAGGACATCTTCATACGAATAATTCCTATGCAAAAGCGCACATACCTTTGCTCACTAACTGATCGAGTACCGGTACCATCGCCTGTTGTATTATCATAATTATCTGTTCTTGTGTCAACAAGTTATCAGCACTGGCATGTGCTGCCACCGATGGAGGTTGAGGGAAAGGAAATAAACATGGCTGGTTTCTGTTAACGCAAGGCTTTTGTCCTACTCATTATTTGTGTCTAATTAACGCCCACAAGATAAACCTCCTGACTCAACATCGCCATACCGAGCGTGACTGTGATTCACGGACAGGGTGACCAGACGTCCCGTATTTTACGGGATCATCCATTGTCCCAACTCCGGGTCTCGCGTCCCGTATCAAACCTCAATCCCCAGAACGCCTTTTGTCCCGTATTTTTAAAATTGTTAACATTCCCAGTTAATTAACGTCAAATGCGCTGAAAGAGTGATCTATTTCATGATAAGAATGTAAAAACCATTGCCTGAAGTGTTTTGTATTTCATATTTCAAAACCTAGCTATGTAACGTTATTTTTGGAGCCTGTAGGCTGTACAACCCAGGAAACACCATTATTTTCATTTCAAATACTATAAATTTATCAGCGTAAAGGGGGAGCTGCCCCCTTGAACCCCCTGCATCCGTAACAAACACCTCACTGCACTCGGCATGTCCTGTATTTCACATTTCAAAATCTGCTCACCCTTGAAAGTGGTGTAGTGTCTGCTTACTCTTTCAACCTAGTGAGTAGTGTCACATTTAATAACCAAATGAATCAATAAAACTGATTTGCTTACCGGCTGGACGCTGCTTAACGAATGTAACACAATTATCTCATCATCGGGCTATTACAGACTACAGTGCCACTCCCTGACTTTGATACCAAGACCACTGATACTGAAGATTATAGGCATAGCTGTTACTCGAGTCGATACATATATTGCATGCTGAATTCATATATGACAGCTATATAGTGCATGCATGTTGTCACGATTTCTGTCCCGTGGTACCACACAGGATAAAACGTTGTTGTTGTACAGTAAACTTTGGTGAGGGCTGGTAAAGAATTGCTGTTACAATCTAGTGTGCTGGTGCAAAAATCTAAATATTACACCCTGCTATGTTTAGCAATGCTTTGCCTCTATACAAAAACAGATCAATAAATGTTTGCATGTGTGATACACTGACCTATGCACATACTGTAAATGCCATATCATGTATATTTAATATAATGAATAAACTGCTAGCGAATAGTAAGTAATAGTACTATACTTGATAGCAATAAATATGTGTAAGAACAAAAAAATTAAATTCAGATCAACTCTGTGCTCCAGATCGATACACTAATCCCTCAACTATTTACATGCAAACATGCCTGATGCAGAATACTAACAGCATTGTACATTTTCTTTTTCGTAAAACTTAATGGGATGTTCGGTTGTATAGTTTGCTAAATAACCAACAACTGCTTCTGGGTTGAGGGTACCAGCGAAACAGTCATATAAATATAATAATATCACTTTTATAACTTTTAGGTGCCCCAAAAGCCAACTTGGAGCCATGTGGAAGAAAATAAATTGACTGAGGTATCTTTTAGCAGCTGTATATTACTTAATTATCATGAATATATACAATAATAATATGTTATACAGTAAAAACCCGCGTATAAGAACATAGATTTTAAGAACATGTTAGGCTAAAATTTCCCATTTAGACCCCTTTACATAAGAACCTGTTTTAGGCTAAGATTTTAAAGTAGGTTCTTAATTTTCCATGCAGATGAAGACTTAAAAAGAAACACAGGTAAAATAAAAAAGACGAGCTCAACAATATCGATGCAATACCAAGCCAATGCCAATGCCAATGCCAATGCCAATGCCAATGCTCAACAATAACAATGCCAGCACCCTGGCATTGTTATTGAGACACAGTACTGCATTATCTACTTGCTAGTACATATTAAAAGTAGAAACAATTAAGAACCTATTTAAGAACCTTTTGAGCCTAATTTTTCAGTAAGCACCATTTATATAAGAACATGTTGAGGCTAACTTGGAAAAATCTATGTTCTTATACGCGGGTTTTTACTGTATATTGGAGCTAGACTATGCCTTCATTTTAGCTCTAAATTTTTCATATTTAGGAAACACTGATAGACAATGAAACCATTGACCATCTCGAACGGATGTCATTAGTAGACTTTAACAATCAAGCTGGTATCGATCGACTGAACAAAGCAATTCGCTTTGCGGATCAGTTGCAACTGGTCAACACAACTGGAGTTGAACCAATGGATACTGTCCTGGAAAACAGGTTAGCCACATACACAACTTATATATAATACTTTCATGTGGATTATGCTGGTAAAGTGTTTAGTTACTATCATGTATTTTAACCATGTTCTGGCAGAATTGATGTTACCTGCATTAATTCATGCAAACTTTATTTAAAGGTTGATTTTACTGTTATGATAAGAAGCCAATATTGGTAACTGATGTTTTTTGAGATTACACAATATAAAGTATATTCATTCTATAAAGGTCTCTTTACTTGAGAAGCGATGAAGTGACTGATGGAAATTGTCAGAATGATATCCTCCAAAATGCTACCAAAGTCATTGAGGATTATTTTGTTGCTCCTCCAGGTATGTAGAACGTTATTTTGTTTAGAGTAGATCTGCTGTTTACTTGTACATGCATGATACAGTTTAATAAATGCTTATCCGTTATCTTGCACGTGTAACTGTTTATATGCCACTAAAGATGGAGTGTTGAATATAGTGTACTTGAGTATCATTGCAATAAGCTATTATTGTAGAAGGGAACCCATTATAGCTAGGCGCACACGTGCTATACGTATATGCCTCTCAGCTGCTGGCGCCACCTGTAGGTCAAGATAGCTTATTACCAATCTAAGTTAGAGATATAACTGGCAATAACTACTAAACTAAGTTGTACATTCATCAATCATCATCATATCATCATCATCATCCGGCTTTAGTTTACCCAGGACTGAATTAATCCTGTCCCGAGGGTGGGGCCTGTCCGACGTGTCGCACAACAAATACTATACTATTCACTATCACAACACCCAGACCAAATCTTACGTAAATATTTTACCGCATAATAGTGTTGCTTAGAATATAACAAACAAATACTTCAAACAGTACTTCTTAGAAGTGTGTATATAGCATAGATACCTGTGCTGTTTCTTGCTGTACTTATGAATCAGATCAGTGCTGTGATCAGTGCTCCATGCCTGTAAACAGTTCTTGACTGAGCTTATTTAAAGGCATATGTTTTCAGCAAATGTGGAGGTAAATTGCTTGAAATTAATACGTTATACACAAGGTAAAATATTTAGTAATTGTATCCCCCGCGACGAAGTCAGCGGGGATACTATGGTTTCATGTCTATCCAGCTGCCGCCCGTTGCCGCCGCAGACACTTTCCCTTCTGCTCTATAACACGACCCGTAATTAACCTAGCGTGACCAATCTTGGTATACTTACACATCTTGGGGAGAAGGTGTGTTACGTACCAATCCCAGGTCACTGCGACCTTTATTTGACCTTAATATTGATCATATTTTCCTTCCGCTCTATAACTCGGGGCCCCTAATTGACCTAGTGCGACCAAACATGGTATACTTACACATTTTGGGGAGGTGTGCCGCATACCAAAACCAGGTCACTGCGACTTTTATTTGACCTGGACCTTTATCATATTTCCCTTCCACTCTATAACTCGGCCCCTAATTGACCTCGCGCGAGCAAACTTGGTATACTTACACATCTTGGGGAAGTGTGTTGTGTACCAAAACCAGGAGATATTTCATTCATAATCGATCGCGGGGGATACATGACACATGTGGTTGGCGACAATTGCCATTTCTAGTTTCGTTTGATAATCACGCATACGAGATTTCGCAAAATTTCAGATTGTAAAGCACAGGGTTTGGAGTTTTACGTAAATTTGCTTCGCAGACATGCGAATAGCTAACAGCTTCGCTATTTATTCAAAAGTAATCTAACTGTTTTACACCTAGCTTCCTTTGTTGCATACGTTACACTCAACTCATCGCAATAATTATTACAGGTAACATCCCATTGCCAGACCAGGAAAGGGATTATGGACCTGCAAGTGCTAAAAAGAGGAAGTGACATTGTCTGTATTTGATGATTGTGATAACTTGACCTCAGCTCTCCTCGCTAGGGATGTACGATTGAAGTAATACATGCACGCTATCAGAATTTGTGTACATATGTAATTACTGATATCTTTAGTGTGTGTTAGATTATACAGTAAAACTCGCATAAGTCTACACTTTTGGGACCAGTATATTTGTGCCGACTTACGAAAATGACTACATACATGTAAGTCGTCATTTTCTCGACTTATATGTAGGGCTCCCCTCCCAGGCGCCCGTCACCCCTACGCAGTCATAAACATGCTCCACACACGATGTCAGTTCGCGCCACAGACATAGCGGACATCAATCGACACCGCTGCTGGCCACAACGCACGCACATCGTACGAACTAGCGGCAAGCGTGGCACACGCTGGCTATCTGTAACACCTGCTGTTGATTACATGTTGGCGCATACCTGTGACAGCCAGCTCATGCATCCGCCAGACTGTACACTGTGCCATTAGCATTTCTGATGACTTAAAAAAATAGGAAATTACTGTTGTTTGTATTACTTATTGTTGTTGATGATGGGACCTGTCTGAGGGCGACGACTTATAAATGACGACTTAGGAGGGGCTATTCCAATGGATTTGCGATGAGAGAAAATCAGGATTTTGACCTCCATGACGAGTTACTGTATTTTTCAATCACAGCCCTGATACGTGATCTTATTGATGCATTCAGTAGAAATAAATGTCTATAACATAATAAGGGGAAAAATACTCTTCAGTGTATTAGAATGTTTAGCCACCACAGACGAAACATTGACCGTGTACTTTATAAGTTCAGACGATGGGAATGTTTGGTAAAGCAATCGTCTCCTTTATTGCCACGGCTTTGCTGGTCACATATCAGTTGTAGCTGCCAAAAGGTAGACGAAATAAAACTCCCGGTTATAGGAAATGGTATGTCTTCATCCATAGGCATACCGTGCTGAACACTGGGAAACATTTTACAAAACAAAAAATATTATAACTACAGTAGTCCTTTATTTTCAAGTAATACACAAGAACAGGTCAAACACAACGACCAGTATTCCAGTATTTCGTATAACACTCATTTTGTAACATAGGTTGTCAGGTGGTTTGCTGCCAATATAATTGGTACATGCAAAATGTTCCCCATGGATGAAATCAAGAGCTAATAAATATCTAGAGCGTACAAACGGGGGAAATAGTGCTATTTAACGGCAATATTATTCTACTTTGTATGCAGTTCTAGACTAAGTTCATGGTATTGCGTTAGGCAGCATTCTTAGCTCTCTAAAATAAGACCAACCGCTTGTCTCTACGATACTCCTAGTATAGGCCGAGATATTGGCGCGTAAACATGCCGCCTCGCATCCACAGTATTCACTATCCTTCTCGCCTTTTGCCAGTTAGGAAAGTCGCTTCGTGAGAGTTCGTTTTTTCCCGCGATAACTTTATGAATGAACAGCGTTTCGGTTATCATCGGTGACTTTTCGGGGCATCGCCTATGCCCTTGTCTCCCATTATCTTTCCTAGCACGGCTAATGCCTGTCATGATGGAGCCGGCAATGTTTTCTAAATTAAGTCTCTACAACGCAGCTCAGTTACTATATGGTGTAGTAAGAGTACCAAATTTGGGCATGTGACATCAATTATCAGCGCTCCAAGCGGCGACAGAAAACGATAGCCAGACCCGCAAAAGGCAAGAAGGATAGTGAATATTGTGGATGCGAGGCGGCGTGAGGCCTGTGGGAGGCATAATTACGCTCCAATATCTCGGCCTAGGAGTATCGCAGAGACAATCTGTTGGTCTTATTTTAGAGAGCAAAGAATGCTGCTTAACGCCATACCATGAACTTAGTCTAGAACCACATACAAAGTAGAATAATATTGCCGTGAAATAGCACTATTTCCCCGTTGTACACTCTAGGTACTTATTAGCGCTTGATGAAATTAGTAGTGTTGTGCACTGACAATAAAACATTTATTTATAAATTTTTTGCCTACATAGTAACCGATTTATGTATACATCAAGGAGCTAAACATAACAAGGAGAGGAAGCGAATTGGCTGTGCGCTTTTTGCCTCAAGGGCGCCATCTATGGACCATAATCAGCTGAAACGGCTGTGCAGACCGAATTCAGAGACAATAGAACACTAATCTGTTCTAGGGTCTCTGCCGAACCCAAATTTGGGCCAGATATGGCGGCGCTTCCTCTCCTTGTTATATTTAGCTCCTTGATATACATATATCATTCAACTTGATATTATGATTTTGACATGTTGACCTATTTATTCCTATATTATCGTTAAACATCACATTTTCAAAAACGTATTTAAGCAGACAGGTACCAATGTGCATGAAGTCTTCCTCTACTCTCAAAGCAAATATCCACTTCATGGGTTTTTGATATGTTGAGGTTGTTTAAGATTTCTATGGCTATCATTCAATAACTCAATACCCTATTAATTAATATTTCCATCCTTTAAATCAATATGAATTTGTGGAATGGTTTAGAATTTATAATTAACCATGCACTGGATTTAGGCAATAATCTCATTCCATGTACTGGTCTTTTTAATCGCCCCTTCACATTTTAAAAATACATAGAAAAGCCTTGAGTGAGTGAGACCTGCCACATGCTATCTGATATAAACTTGAATTATTCTGATTTGTTTCAGTTGCAGCTATTGTATATTTGTATAACTATATCTCAGCAGCTTCTTGAGTGCATCATCATCAATCATTATTCCACAAGTCATAAAACAAGTCAAATGGGGGAAAACACCCTTGAAATAATGCATCACATAGCAATTCACCATCTTTCTTAACTGAGAATATTACACTTTTACTCTCACACTTGTCCTCCTAGAATAATTTGGGGGCTCTTGGATCCTATTTGAATCCTGTTTGAGATCCAGAGTCTTGAAATCCAAAGTTCCCGAGACAATCCAAGTTGTCCTCGGATATCCTATGTGTACATACTGACAGTATTGCGCGATAAACACAGTTTGTTCCTTCTGTTTTGCACATTATCCAAATTTGTTATGACTTTATCCTAATCCTAGGAAGGAGACGATCCTATGATCCCTCCATGTATGCCGCAACCTTGACGAAAGGGAGAAGAAAATGTTAAGCAATCTAAACACAATTACCACGCAAACTTACATTGCTGAAAACCATTACATTGTGGGAGTGGTTGACCTACCACATCTAATTATCGCTCATAAACAAAGTACAGCAAAATCTAAAAAACAAAAACAAAATGATGCTCGATCATTTTGTTGCCATATTCCCAATCTAACATGGATTTCATTCTTTTAGTAAGTATATAGATTTAGTGTCATAGACGGTTGGTATCTCGGGCTGGTGACATCTATGATTGTGAGCGGCTGCGCGAGCGTGAACGTGAATAGCTTGGTGACCGACGACGGCAGTAGGGAGAAGGGCTCCTGTCACCTACACTCCCCCTATAGTCTTCCTTCACACGCACGTATGAAGTTTCCCCCTGAAATTGAAGAAAAAAGAATGAATGTACAATAAAACACACTAAACAGGCTTCGCCATCTGAGAAAACTAAGGGGCCTAAAAAAATGGCCGTCATTTACTCGACGGGGCAGATTTTTTTAAACTGATGAATTATGTAATAAAAGCTTTGTTACATTCATGTGTATTGTTACTATGCTTATTCACTACTATTTGGTATATGAATTTATAACAACCGGTGTTCTTTCTCGATTCTCGGAATCTCAAAATTTGACGGGTATGGAAAAAAGCCCCGTGGCCACCGGAGACGGGGCCGTTTTTGGGGCTTGGGCCGATCGGCCCCATGAAAAGGCGAAGCCTGACTAAAAATCATGCAATCAAATATACACGCTTGCACAAATTTCAACCTAATGGAAGCTTACCTCGTGCGACCTGAACTTGGAATCGTCTAACTTGCGGACAGCATACACCATGTCGTCATAGCGTAGAAACTCCACCACGCCTGTACCATCCCTGTACACATCTGCATAACAAACATCACCAGCCTCTCGCATGTGGTCCTTTAGATCCTGCCAGCTGCCCGTCGGTGGGAGCCCTACAAGTATTGGGAAAACCAAGCTGCTTTAAAAAGTTGTTGATAAAAATAAATATAATGAGATATTAAAGAACAGGAATCGGACCGTTTTCGATACACGAACGCGCATGCTGTATTCCAGTAATATTTTCGGTAATTTATTGCCACATTTACGATGAAAGAGAACACAGATACCCGTTACGACGACTCGATAGTCGGATCTAGAGGAAGGGGGCCCAGGGCGTCTACCACTACCAGGGCCAAAGCCTCGAGCTCCTGGCCCTGAACCACGTGGGAACTCAACACGAAGTCTGTAGCCGTCGTAGTTATATCCATCTCGTTCATAGACCGCATCCTCCGCATCCCTGTGATAACGGAAAACCGAGATTACTTAGTAAGTTGTAATAATACTTCCATAGATACCTTTACCAATATAGCACTAGGAATGCTGCCTCAGGCTACCTCCCTGTGCTACAATCACCACTCTACAAACATCCTCAGACTGTCAATGATTATTATATTGGCAGTGGCTGGAGGTACGGCAGCCGTATCTCCAACTTACAAGGCTGGGGTATGGCAGTCCATTGAATTCACTTTCATACAAATGAGACAAAGATGGCGGCGGAGGGCGGCAGATTTCGAAATAATGCATTGGGAAATAAATTCATGTTTTGAAAGTTTTGATGAGCTAGAAACACTCGGATTAGGTATGAAAGTGAACATTATTGTAAACTTTACTTCAGAATATCGCAAATAATTGCCTCAGCCCTCAAACAAACGCCAACAAGGGGCTTCAACGAACAACGGCTGCCATACCTCCAGTCACTTTGTATTAATTATTATATTAAGTTAACTGCATTGGCCATCTATCAGGGTGGCACCAAAAATCGCACAAAGCCTGAAGAAATTCTCGCGTTTGCTCCCGTTGCGCAGTTTATGTAAATGGCTGCAAGTACAGGGCTATAGGCGGCGCACTGCATTTTGGGAAACCACCACGCTGCTTTCCAACTCCCGTACGAGCCTCGTCAAAGCCACCAATGGAGCGTTGCAAAAACGTTACAGCGCAAAAATGAGGTCACGAAGAGCGCAGGTGGGTGTTTCCTGATTCCGACAGCCATTTACATAAACTGCGCAATGGGAGTGAACGCGAGAATTTTGTCAGGCTTTGTGTGATTTTGCATGATACAGCTCGGTTACGAACATAGCCAGTATGTTTTTATAACAAGTGAACACTGTTCTTCAAATAGAAACAAAGATGGAGTAGAATGGTTGAACTTTTTTGTTGTATTCGTATGAAATCAAGCGAACGTCGAGCGAATTTTGGCAGCACGGTTTCCTACCTGCTATATATTTATGTGTCAGTGTGCAGCAGCTAGCGTGCGGTGTACTTGTGTGTTACAGTCTTGCAGATGAGCATTTGACCGGTGTTACGGTCTGAGATTACCCCCAGCACCTCATGCACAGTAGCGCTGGATAACGAGACGGCCGCGGCCACAGTCTGAGATTAGTCCGGCAGTAGGAGGGTAAATTCAGACTGGGGTAATCTCAGACCGGCAGGCCTCGACGCTTATTTTCAGATCTGGTTGTCCTGTCGGGCAACAAGAAGCAATTTTTACTTGTCCGAA
>NW_014577261.1:123276-128914 GCF_000485595.1 Priapulus caudatus | reverse complement strand
GGAGATCGAATGAAGACGGTCATGGAGGAGTAGGGGGCAGGAGGAGCAGAGAAGGTCATGGAGGAGGAGGAGGTAGCTATAGTGACAGTCTTAGCTATACTCTCTGTGAATATTGAGTTTATTGATGCACGATTAGTCAATATATTAGCAAATATATGCGTACCGTCATCTCCCGTACCGGCTTGAATATAGACACCCCCCATAGAAATAGAACCGTTTCTATTGCTGCGATCGCAGTCGGCGACCGTATTTTCGATTGTAAGAGAACTCATGTCACATGCGTCTAAACAGAGGAATTGTTCCGACCTGTGATTGGAGGATAAAAATAGACCCCGCCCACTCCCGCCGCATACGCTATTATGCTATGACCGGTAGGAACGTGTACTAACTAACATATGGAGCGAACGATTTGAGTTACATTTCTATAAATTCTAGCTCTTATAGACACATGTCTTAGCTTTAATCTCTGTGAATTTTGAGTCTATTACAGCACGATTAGTCTAATTAATTAGCAAATATGCACTCGCAGCTAGGGCCTGCATACCTCCCAAAGTTGTACTCGGTCGGGTTTTTAACGCATTCTAACTCTAAAACTGTTACGTTAAACATTCTTAAAATATTTACATAAACAGGCAAGACGGTTGTCATTTTGAATACGAAGTTTTATTTCCTATCATAGGTTATTTCAAAAGTTACATCAGCCGAAAGTTGCTACCATGCCCGCTAGATCGCCCGTGCCATATTGTCTATATTAGACCAGCCAGTGTTGCAACCGAGTCAAGGTAGCAACTTTCGGCTGATATAACTTTTGAAATAAACTACGATAGGAAATAAAACTTCGTATTCAAAATGACAACCAGCTTGCCTGTTTATGTAAATATTTTAAGAATGTTTAAGTTTAACGTAGGCCTAACAGTTTTAGAGTTAGAATGTGTTAAAAACCCGACCGAGTATAACGTTGGGATGTATGCAGGCCCTGGCTGCGAGTCTCATTGGCTAAGACACGTGCGGCTATGACCGGTGAAACAAAACGTCACGAATTCTATTTTTATCCTCCAATCACAGCTCGGAGCAATACACCGATTGACAGTTCCGCGCCTGTGTTCTGCGCCAGTAGTTTCGCATCTCCGCGAGAGCCCGGATGTACGAGTAAACTCCGCCATGTTCTTTATCTCGATGCGTTATCTGCCTTGCATACGCAGGTCGCTCACCTTTGTGTCGAAGAACAGTGCACGTAGCAGGGAATAGAGCACTGATAATGGATGACCTGAGTGACATGACACTTGATACATTTAAATTATGGAAGGTCAATGCATGCTCTAAAAGTCTTTCTTAAGCCAATACGATCCGTTTGAGCAGCCCTTCACACTACACGTTAACGCCATAATTCTGGGACGGAAAATTCCTCCCGACCTTTGACCTTAGGCTTAGCGCATGCGCAGTGTTAAACTGTCAACCGGTGTATTCACAGGCACTTGGAACGTCTCAATAAAAACAATTAATGGTAAATAAACACGAAATGTACCAAAGTCTTAATGTTTCTCTACTCTATTTCGCCTATAATCACCTGTAAATGTCAGTTAAATGCTCATCTGCAACACGCAAGTAGTGAAGTACACCGCACACCCGCGCTGTGCACAAACAACATGAATAAGAGAGCAGGTAGGAAAGCGGGGGTCGCGAAATTCACTCGACGCTCGCTTCATTTCACACCATCACAGCACAAATACACATACAACAGCTTCCATCTTGGTATCCATGTGTACAGAAATGTTCACTTGTTCGAATTATAACGCTGGCCTTTGTTCATACCTGCTCCCGCCAGAGATATCTTGTGAAATCCTGCAGGAAATGTGCTCTCCGTGAAAATGTAGAGGACGACAATCGACATGATCCGAAAAATCCCTAACGGCGCTACTTTCGATCGATCGCTGTAGTCGTGTGTGCGTGACGTCATGCCCGCGCGCATTGTGCTTGGCGGGCCTCGAAACGGAGCTTGGAGGCCGGCAGCAGCTCAAACTGGCATGCAATGCGCCCCATTACTCGTGTATAAACAGACATCTCGTCCTCTTTACATTTTCACGGAGAGAACATTTCCTGCAGGATTTCACGAGATATCTCTGGCGGGAGTAGGTATAAACAAAGGCCAGCGTTATAATTCGAACAAGTGAACATTTCTGTACACATGGATACCAAGATGGGAGCTGTTGTATGTGTATTTGTGCTGTGATGGTGTGAAATGAAGCGAGCGTCGAGCGAATTTCGCGACCCCCGCTTTCCTACCTGCTCTCTTATTCATGTTGTTTGTGCACAGCGCGGGCGTGCGGTGTACTTCACTACTTGCGTGTTGCAGATGAGCATTTGACTGGCATTTACAGGTGATTATATAGGCGAAATAGAGTAGAGAAACATTAAGACTTTGGTACATTTCGTGTTTATTTACCATTCATTTTTTTTATTGAGACGTTCCAAGTGCCTGTACTAGGCTGTGGCTTTATTGGTGTATTCCTCTGTTTAGACGCATATGTCTCATATCGAGTTTAGTCGCCTATGTTGTTATCGGCGATCTGACCGGTTTTTGACGTACGATCTTCAAATTTTGTCGGCGACTAGGTCGTAAGGGCGACCTGAGTTAGACTTTAGGCCTACCTCGTATCATCAAATTCGATGAAAGCAAATGGGGGTCCTCGGCTGTTCTTCAGGTCAATGAAGATGATTTTTCCAAACTTGTAGAACATGTCTTCCAAATCTTTGGCTCTAATATCAGGCGGCAAATTTCCTACATAAACTCTGCACTCATTCTTTCTAGACATGGTGTTCTTTGTTCGAATATTTGATATATATATATATTAGTATTAGTAACGGGTGATCACTACTCACGATACTAATAGTAATAAAATGGCGTCACTGGCGGTTGGTTTCCGCCAGATTTTTTCGAGTCCTTCCGTTCGATAGCGTCACTCCGCGCTATGCTTTATGGGTTG
Organism: Priapulus caudatus; assembly: GCF_000485595.1. Taxonomy (NCBI): domain Eukaryota; kingdom Metazoa; phylum Priapulida; class Priapulimorpha; order Priapulimorphida; family Priapulidae; genus Priapulus; species Priapulus caudatus. Next base: position 125,930 of record NW_014577261.1, on the reverse strand, counting down.
TTGAAAGCTACTATCGCGCGATACTATGACTAAACCAATGAGCTTGTGAGTAGCGCACAATTTAACCAATAGGAAAAGTGTGGTCACTCCTGGGTTAGGAAAACATGAAAATCTACAGAACGCTGCAATTTTCACAGGAGTTTTCAGGTCTGCTGGAGCAAGTTGACGTTCCTCGTTACCTGTAGTCGACCGCCTTTTCTTCCCACCGTTGAATTACATCCAAATCGTAAGTATGCGCTTGTTACTTTCTTGATATCGGCGTGTGATAAATGCCCCAGGTAAGCTCATTATGCGAACACGTGACCAACGACTTACATTTCACGTCATAAAAGTGATCACGTGTGTAAACACTTCACTTGTACTTGTAGTTGTACCGTACATTGCATGTGTAGCGGTTACAGCAAAACGATCCGTTTGCCGTTACAGCGAATAATCGTAAATGGACGTTTGTAGGCCTAGCACGGGCTCCAGGCTGTAGTTGTGTTGGAAACATGGATAACTTTCCTCATAAATTTGCACCACGACTACTAGTAGTATTATCTTTATAGTTTTATACGTATATACCGTTACGGTTACCAGCGTTATAGTACTTATACCATTACTCATAGTCATACCGACAGACATTACTTACAGTCGCGTATTTGATTTTTTCCCCCGATAAGTGCCAAAATGTCTGAGAGGAAGGCTGTGATCAAGAATGCTGACATGAGCGAGGAGATGCAACAGGATGCTGTCGACTGTGCGACCCAAGCATTGGAGAAATACAACATAGAGAAAGACATAGCTGCTTACATCAAAAAGGAGTTCGACAAGAAGTATAACCCAACTTGGCATTGCATTGTGGGCCGCAACTTTGGAAGCTACGTGACACACGAGACGAAGCACTTCATCTACTTCTACTTGGGCCAGGTTGCCATCTTGCTATTCAAGTCTGGATAGACCACGAGCTGGTGTCACTTTTGGCTGTGCATGCAGATGATGTCACATCAAACTGCAGAACTTTACGACTTTTAAGTGGTTTTACCTGCCCAGTGACAGCTGAGCAAACTCCAGCAGGCATGTCTGCTGCCTGAAAATTCCCTGAGCTTTTCACATAACCAACTTGAGCTTTGCTGCAGTTTAACACTAGTGTGGGAAAGGCGCCAAACATAATCCACATACAGAAATTCTGTGTAAATTTTGTTGTAAACCTTGGCCTCCACCCAGCAATTCTTCTTTATTTTTAAAGACGAAAGCTCGCGAGTAGAATTTTGAAGATTTGCGTGGGTGCAGCAAGGGCAGATGCATTTCACTTGTTAAAAGTCTTGTATCAGGGTCCAATTATGTTAATCGTTAATAAGCTAAACTGAATAGCACCCGGTAGCTAGAAGATACCACATGAAACGTTTGTGGAGTGGTCAGCCTTTTGCAGTTACTAAAGGCCACTACTTCATTGGAAACTTATTGTGTGCAAAGTGTACATGTATATGGTGATGCACTATTTTATTTTGATGCCGTTTCTCGGTCTTCACACATGTACGGCACGTTAGCATTACGCGTTTCACCTGCATCACAGTTCGTTTCCCGAAAAAAATCACGTTTCATTGTGAAGACTTGGTTTGTTATAAATTTGTTTTAGTCATCGAAATGGTTGTTGCAAGACCAGTCTAGACAACCTATATGGTAACGTGAGAGGAAATATCCACGAGAAATAGCACCAGCAAGCGTTCTATGTCTCTGTCCTCTGTTCGGTGTTTTACGTTCCATGTTACGCCTGCGAGTCATGGAAACAGCACGTCAGGCCTGGCTTCACAAGGCTGTGCTCGTATCCTGCTTGGGCCTACCGCGTCGTTAGCCTCGTGAATGTCGGGAGTTATTTATGTATGTACAGCAAATTATATTATAATATAATTGTACAAATAAGTCACGAGTTATTGCTTACCAGACCCTTGTGGTTTCTATTCACTCTACACGCTAACATATACGATCAACACTAACAGCAGATATGATATTGCACAGCTCGCCTCCACTTTTTACAGTTGGCAGATATTCACATACTACATGCATGCTATGATACATAGCCTCCTGATTCATAGTTTGTGGTTGCACAGATCGCTTAATAATTTATAACCATGGCAAGCCCTAGATGGCACTGCACTGCTATTTTTACTCGAACACTAGCCGAGCTAGCATTGAATTTGCCTGCTTTTCACTGAATCGCCCAAGGCTAACGCACAAAATGCAATGATCACATTTTAAAGGCTCACAATGCGCATCCAAACGCTAATTTCTCCAGTACTAGACTAGCAAATGACAAAGTAAACTCTAGTTCCTCCCATTTCACTGCGCGTTGTCTTATAAAAGGTATTTGAAAATACCTCCAATGTTGTTCAAATTCTCCGATGTTGTTGACAGTTTCCCCAATCCCCAAGCAACCGTGCAGCAGTGCTGCGGTACAGCGGTACGGGTGTAGCAAAGATAAAAACATGTGACGTCACGTCACCACTTCGAGGCTATATTGTTTGGCAAACAGTCGGCGTTTGCGCCAGAATGCCAGTTTTCTCGCAAGAAAGAGGGCGCGTTTGCTTAAAACCCACTCCCATTTCACTCTAGTTGCTCCAGGAAACGGTATTGCTAGGGTTAGAATACCGTTTCAAATTCTTGCCCACAATTCC
>NW_014577261.1:102512-118092 GCF_000485595.1 Priapulus caudatus | reverse complement strand
TGCACCGCCACCTCCTCCACCACCAGGTAACGTAAGAATGGATTTTCGGGGGGAAGGCAGCCACAGGGTATGCACCGCCACCTCCTCCACCACCAGGTAACGTAAGAATGGATTTTCGGGGGGGGGGCAGCCGCAGGGTATGCACCGCCACCTCCTCCACCACCAGGTAACGTAAGAATGGATTCTCGGGGAGCAGGGTATGCGTCATTAGTAGTTATGCCTCGTTAATCAGTCGACGTCATCCCGCTCGATCCGTAGTTTGCAGCAATCACCGTCGTCTGACCCGCGAAATCACGCCGCCACTGCCGCTGGCGATCCCAGCGGATATCGGCCTAACGCTAATTAATCCATTTCAAAAACAGTAACTGGCACCATTACCATAAGAACGATAATTATTAGCTCATCAATATTGCACGTCGCGTGGCGCGCGTTAAATTCTTTATCGGCCTCGTCAATTTCTCATGCGCTTCCGAAATCGGATGTTCAGGGGCCCGTTGTCATAAACAAAATTAGTCTTAACATTAGTGTTAACATTAACTTCCACTCGTAACCGTTGACAGAAACATCGCAACGTTACGAGAATGAAAAATCCTCGAAAATATCCTCTTAACATTACGAGAGCCCAGACCCTCTCGTAACTTTAATATTAAAATAAAAATAACACATTTACACTACGAATTACAATTATAGTGATATTATATTTCATAATAATGAATAAAAGGTGTGTTTTTCGTGAAAAACACGTCAAAATCATTAATTATCTACTTATCATATTAACAAAACAAAACATTTACAAATGGCGTATGGCATTTGTTCTCTTGTTTTAACTACTTTGCCACTTGCCACGACTCTCGCGTCTCGTGTTACAGTGTGAGAATTTGTCTTGTGCAGAATAAATTCATGACCACGTCGTTTTTCTTAAAATATTATTTATATGTGGTTAGCCATCATAATATGCATAAATTACTGTGATGTACAATAAATGTGTATGAATTTGAATTTTGTGAACGATTCTCATCCAATCAGCAGCTTTGTGACATGAAATTATGAAGTTCCTGTTATCGTGAGTTTGCTCGTAGCTATACGATGTGTCAACGCTACTCTCGTAACATTAACATTAGTCGTAAGTGTTATCGTAGCATTAACATTAGTCGTAAGTGTTATCGTAACATTAACATTAGTCGTAAGTGTTATCGTAGCATTAACATTAGCATTAACTTTATGATGTTTCTGACAATGGCCCCCAGGTGTTTTGCGCCGACACGCTGCGATCTGCGCCCGCCAATGCTCCCGGAATTTCGCCGAAATCCGCGCGAAAATAGCCCCCGATGCAGGCGAATTTCCATCGTTTCCTCCTCTCTCTCTCCCTCTCTCCCTCTCACCGTGATAAAGATCAAGGTGAACAAGTGATGGCGGTGGCGCTGTTGGCGGAGTGGGGGTGGGCCCAGTGGGGGATCTAGACCTCGGCAACTCGCAACGAACGCGCGAGAGAACACGAGTACAGAGATATTCCCGCGACGTACGTCTAGCGTGCCGAGCTGCCCACGCGCGCACACCTATATGTATATCAGCCTTCTTACGAAATTTCAGTCACGCTAGGGGATCGGCTGTTTCCTCTCCTGGGGGCCGTAGCAAGCATTAGCGAGTAAACACCGAACGTGAAAAAGGCTAGGTTCGATTCCCTATACCTGGTTGATACCACCTGAAATGGGGGTTCGAAAAGGTTGCGCAATCAGAGAGGCCAGGGGGGACGGTGTTTTACAGTTTGACCATGCTCTAGCGTCGGAATCCAGTGTACAGGTACGGCCATTCGCTTGTGGCAAGTATTGTTAGCGCGGAGCCAACCCTCCGTCATTATATCAATGAACTTATTTCTCAAACAGTGCCGACGCAGTTCTTAAGCTCAGAAGCTGGAAGAAAAAACCTCTCAAATCGCTAACAAACAAAAACAAAACCAAAAACGGGAGCAATTGTTCAACAAAGACAGTGTAGGCCCCCCTTCTCCTCGGCAACAAGCCGTCGTAGAGAGGCTTAGCTCGACATGACCTCGGCATGCACACACACTCATTCTCTACGTGATGCGCCAACCCAGTGACAAGGCAGAAACCACAGCGTCGACCCTAATTCGGACAGCAACCTGTAGCCAACCCCAAACAAACACCAGTAGTTGCCAAGACACGAATGTTGGCATATGCTAAGCGAGTAAACATCAATGTACGCGTGTACTCGACCAAGGACGACGAGCAGCACACGGATACTTGTAATAGGCCGGTGTAACCTGTTACTGTGGCTGGCTGCAACCTGACATAAGAAAACAAACAAACAAACAAATGCAACAAACAAATAAACAGATAAATACAAATAACACTAATGACGAAAATGGAAGGACTCGCGGAAATGGAGCTTGCACCTGCGCAGAGCACGCGTATAGACCGTATAGGCAGCACGTGCATCTGCCGCGGCGGGCCTGCATGGGGTACGGCGGGCTTAGCTACACACTATACGGCTAATATAATAGCGTAGAGGTCCGAGCGCGCACGTGGGACGCCCAGGGCAGACGGCCATCGCAGCAGGACGGCGTTCTCCGCGTACTTATTAATAGCGAAATAAGACGGCGAGGAGCGGGAGCGGCGGCGGCGGCAGAATGCTGCAGTGTTGAAATTCCTGCCGACAACACGCCGGGTTTTTCGCCTGCGCGGCCGCCGCCGGCAAGAAAAGCGCGCGGAAATCAGATATAGCCGACACGCACGTACGCACGTACGCATGCATGCACGCACGCACGCACACACACACACGCATGCATGCACACACGCAGGCGGTTCTCCTGTATGTGTCGGTCACACAATAAAGTGGTTTCTTGCGCGCGGACCGACCTGCGTAGTACACCCAATATACGCTGGCTACAATCTCTGTATATATATACACCAAGAGTAGATAATATAACATCAATATAACATTAATATAACATCAATATAACAATATAACATGATGTTATTATCTACTCTTGATATACACATATAGCTAGCCGTTGGTGATGAAAACGCCTGTCGAATCCAACAGAAAACTAGAGTTCGCAGTACACTGGCTGACCGTGCGTTAGAAGCAGTAACCGGCATCGAGAATGGAACAAAACCTACAGTTACGACTATAAAGGTATATAGAGGCAATGCGAGAGAAAGGCATGCTCGGGTGAAATACTAGCAGGAGGTTATAAACAGCACGAATACCACCGAGAAAGCAGGGAGCCACGGGAGCATTTTAACCACAGATATCCTCTAACACTCATAAAAGTTTCTTAGATATCCTATCAACAAATCTAACTTTATCTCACGCGAAACATGCCGGTGGAACCCTATCCCAGTTAACAACCACCCCGATCCCGCCTTCCTGACTTCACCCTCCCAATAAACAACGACGGGCGGATGACGAATAAAAAATGTGGGTATGGCTTCTGTAACAATGAAGACGCGTGTTTCGTCCAGTCTCCGACCCGAGTGCTCCACATCATTCATTGACCTACGCAATCCCTTACCCAGCCTCCAAGTCGTCTACGCAAGATATGATATTTGATTATGCATGACACGAAGTATTTGCTAGTCTAGTACTGGAGAAATTAGCGTTTGGATGCGCATTGTGCGGCTTTAAGGAAACTAGCCGTACTTGATCCAAAAACTACCTCACTTCTCGTGCATAGGAAATGTATAGCAAGTGTATAATTTTACTGAAATCATCGTGACCGTAACTGTGACCATAATGGCATAGATGTACGCTACTGCCAAGTGGATGCTGCATTCCGCCGGAAAACGTTTGCAGGCAAACTCTATAGAAACAGTCCCTGGTGAGGGAAGAAAGGCAGACCTGCGCAGCACGCCCGGCGGAAAGAATCAATAACCTATTCCGCAAGCATGCGCGCAGTTATCGATTTTACTGCTCTTAAGTTTTATGTACACTAAATTCTACGACGCCTGATTAGAGAAACTCCTTCCAACCGAATTTAGCTAGGCACTGCGCGTGGGTTCTGCTCAGGTGTTCTGTTCCCCAGCCCGGGTGCTGGGACGGGGCACAGTGAGAATTCGCGCCTGTGTTGGTGTTTGCAAGGCCAAAACTCGGGGTCACAACTTAAATCCTGAGTGGATGGCCGCGACGCCCAGAGTCAGGTTCTCGTAGCTGACCATCTTGAACTCTGCATCCTCCAGCATCAGTTTGAAATCTTCCTGCAAGAAGATGAAAAGGTGTCAGGGCTTTAGCTGGGTACTTCGCACCTCAGTTTTAATCGAACTCGAATGTGAAGGATTTTTTTTACAAATTACGGGCATCTCACTCGATGTTGCAATTTAACAAAACCTTTTATTATGTGCCTTTGCGAACATATTTCTTCAACCACTTTACTCTGATGACCTCTGCTCAACCCCATTCTCAATTAAATACGCATAATGTAAGAACAGTAGCAACATAGGCCACAACCACGGGCGTTTGCGAGTTGGTAGTTGGATGCTGGGGATCAGGTAAACAAATAAACAAATTGGGCACGAACTGTTATTAGAGGTGCGGCACATGACTTTATTGTAGCAAGAACTATTTTCGGGGTATGGCCACTGCCGAGGTAAACGGTTAAACAGAGTAGAAAAGACTGGGTATAAAAAAGCACTGAAGGAGGCAGGTTAAGAATACGCATACTTACCGAGGATGAGGGAAGGCTGCAGTAACATACATAAGAAGTAGGAGACATGCTGAAGCGTATGAATACACAAATGAAGGTAGGTTGAAATGCGTGCATATACAATGGAAATGTGGGATAACACACGTACATGACAGGAGATGAGAGCGAGTGACAAAATTGAGCGGACGTCCGCACACAGTGGATGACAGGTTGGATGCTACAGACACTAGCTCGTGTCTATCAGCGAATCCCCTATAAGGACAGTAACTAACCTGGTTGGGGAACTTGCGGATGCTCTCGACTAGATACTGATAGGATTTCCAATCCCCTGCGATCAGCTTCCCCATCACGGGGATAACCTCAAACGAGTAGGTATCGTAGAAGCTGTAAAACACATGGCAGCGTACGAGTAATTACATAAACCATTACGGCTGCGAGGCAGGCGCGAAAACCGCCCGCTGCTCCAGGTCAACAGATGTTAATAAATACACACGGCGAACGGAAATTCTTCCAGCGCATCGCAGAAACGCCGGCTACCTTATTTTCGTAGTGTATTTACAACTTTCCTCGCGTGCTAAGTTATGTACGTGTTACGTGCGCCAGGTTATATACGATAGCGCGACGTTGGCTGTACATATGAATGATAGTAAACTATGATTCCGTCTGCCGTCAGTTTCACTTTGAACTCATAAAAAAACTCGACGTATACATCGCCGCATATTTGATTATAATTCGCGATGCTGTCTAAGGGAGTGGCTCGCCATCGTCGTGAGCTGAACGTTGAGCTGGGTATTGAGCGGAGCATTAAGCAGGATGTCACCCGCACGCTGGTGTCGTTAAGAAGCCTAGACCCAATTCCCCGTTACGGTGCCGCGCGGTGGTAATTAGTATACGTAGCATATCTGACTTCGCAATCGACTGTGCTCAATTTTGAGTTGGGACTATAACTACCTCATCGATGACCGCCTATCAATTTATTTGATGTGATTGATATAACTACACCATCGATGAGCCATCATATTAGTTGACTTAACATAACGCATCGAATGAGCCATTAATATTTCGAGTTGATTATAAATACCCATCGTGGCCATCATATTGGAGTTGACTATAACTACCCATCGATGAGCATCATTATTGAGTTGACTATACTTACCCCCATCGGATGAGCCATCTATTGGGAGTTGGACTGATACTACCTTCATCGAGAGCCATCAATATTTTGGAGTTGACTATAACTACGCTCATCGAATGAGCCATCAATATTGAGTTGACTATAACTACCCCTCGATGAGCCATCATATTGAGTTGACTATAACAATACTCATCGATGAGCCATCAAACTATGGTTGACTCCAACTTCCCCCGTCCATAGCCATCAATATTAAGTTGACCAAGGGTTTTTCGTCAACAGATCAGCCTGTATGAACTAACAAGTTTGGTCAGAGTGAGTGACTTCGTGGTTGTCTCGAATGTTCTTCGATGAAGGTTACATTTCGTTATAAGCTCTTTTCAAACTTGCTGGGAAGGGATTCTCTTACCTGGTCCATTGGTAAGTGTGAAAAGTGGGGTTAGGTGAGGAGAAGCCAATCCGATCTAACCGCTTTTACTCGCGGCCAGCAGTGTAACTTGATTAAGGGAGAAATTTGCCTAGGCGCTTGCGCAAACTGTGGAATCTTCGGATATTTTTTTTATTTTTTTCTTCTGGATCACCCCGTCCACATTGGGTCGCTTTGCGATAAGAAAGCTTGCTCCTTAGCAACATTTACACATACGGGGACTGCTATTACAGAAGTACTAAGGAGCAGGGACAGTGACCGCACGCTTATCGTCTACTGCAGACTACGTTTACGGAACTTTACACGCCACGCCACGCACGCACGCAGCACACACGCACACCCAACTCACACACACCCACTATGCATTTCAATCACATCAACGTGCGGGAAAACGCACGCACTGTCGCACAACGTCGACTCCCTTCTTACGGTTAAACAGTTTTGCATGCGCGGCCGATCGTCACGCAGCCGCTGGTTACGTTGGCGCAGCGGGGACAAAACAAAAGCGGACACATTACGACAGAGACCGCCCGAGGGCTTACGCCATCACCACGCCACCCGCCGGCCACCGCCACCGCCCGCCGACCGCCACTCCCGCTACGGTAACTTAAGATTGATTTCCCGGGGGGGGGGGGGGGCAGCCGTCAGGTGCATGCGCCTGCCCACTCTCCACACAGGTACTTTAGATGGTTCCCGGGGGGGCAGACCGCAAGAGTCATGGCCGCAACATCCTCCACCACCTCCTGCCACCACAGGGTAACGTTAGACTGGATTCTTGGGGAGCGTGAGGGGAGGGCAGCGCAGAGTTGGCACCGCGCACTTTTCCTCACCATTCAGGTAATGTAAGACTGGAATTTGGCGGGGGAGGAGGCGGTGGAAGGCAGGCCGCAGGGTATTTGCCACGCACTCTCACCATAGGTAACGTAGGACTGGATTTATTCTCGGGTGGCGGCGGGCGGAAGGAGCCAAGGGTATGCACCGCCAACCCCCCCCTCCTCCCCATTCAGGTATATGTAAGGACTGGGATTCTCGGGGAGGAGGGGGGAAGGCAGGCACAGGGTATTGCCCGCACTCCTCCACCATTCGGTAATGTTTAGGACGTGGAATTCTCGCGTGGGGGGGGGAGGCAGCACATTGGTTTATGCACGAACTCCTCACCCAAAGGTAACGTAAAGAACTGGTTCTTCGGGGTGGGGGGTGTGGAGGCAAGCACAGGTAGTGCACCGGACCTTTCTCCCCACCAGGTAATGTAAGACTTGGTTTCGGTGGAGGGGGGGGGTGGAAGGCAGCCACAGGGTATGCACCGCCAACCTCCTCACACCATGGTAATTGTAGACTGTATTTTCGGGGGGGAGGGGGAAGGCAGCCACGGCGTATGCACGGCACTCTCCACCCCAGGTTACGTGAAGAATTGGATTTTCGTGTGGGGGGGCAGCCGAAAGGGTTTGACGCCACCTCTCCACTCAGGTTAACGTAAGGGATGGATTCTCGGGGGGGGGGTGGGATTAGGCGCCACAGGGTATGCACGCACTCCTCACACCATGCGTAACGTTAGAAGATGGATTTTTCGGGGGGGGGGCAGCGCAGGGTGATGCACCGCCACCTCGCTCCACCACCAGGTAACGGTAATGATGGATTTCTCGGGGAGCAGGGTTATGCGTCATGTAGTAGTCTATGCCTCGCTTCATCAGTCGCGTATCCGCTCGATCCGTAGTTTGCAGCATCACCGTCGTACTGCACCGCGGAAACGTCACGCCGCCACTGGCCGTTGAGCATCCAGCGGATATCCGGCCTTAACGCTAATTAATCCATTTCAAAAACAGATAACTGGCACATTACATAAGACGCTAATTATTTAGGCTCATCAATATTGACGATCGGTGTTAGCGGCGTTTAAATTCTTTTATTCGGCCTCTTGTCAATTTCTCATGCTGCTTCGAATTCGGTGTTCAGAGGGCCCGTTGTCATAAACCAAATTAGTAATCTTAACATTATAGTGATTAGCATTAAACTTCACTCGTTAACGGTTGGACGAACTGCAACGTTACGAGAATGATAATTCCTCGGGAAAATATTCCTCTTAACATTACGAGAGGCCCGAAGACCCTTCTCGTTAACTTTAATATTTAATAATAAAATAAACATTTTACACTACGATTACAATTATTAGTGTTATTTAATTTCATTAATTGATGAATAAAAGGTGTGTTTTTCGTGAAAAAACACTTGTCAATAATCATTTTATCTACTTATTCTATTAAACGAAAACAAAACATTTACAATGGGCGTATGGCATTTGTTCGATTGTTTTCAACTCTTTTGCCACTTGCCACGACTCTCGGGTCTCGTGTTCAGTGTGAGACTTTGTCTTTTGTGAGAATATATATCTGACCACGTCGTTTTTCTTAAATATTTTTATATGTTGTTGCTTCTTAAGTATGCCAGTCAAAACTTACTGTGATGTCAATACTGTGTATGCATTTGAATTTTGTGGAACGATTTCATGCCAATCAGGGCAGCTTTTGTGCATTGAAATTTTATTTAAGTTTCCTGTTTCGTGAGTTTTGCTGATACTATACGATGTGTGTCAACGTACTCTTCCGTATCATTAACATTTAGTGTTAGTGTTATACGTACGACTTAAAAATTTAGTTCGTAAGATGTTATAGGTAACTTCATTGTTCGTAAGGTGTTTATCGTAGGTGCATTACATTAGCATTTATTTATTTGATGTTTTTCTGACGAATGGCCCCAGGTGTTTTCTGGCGCGACACGCTTGCGATCTGCGCCGCCAATTGCTCCCGGATTTTCGCCGGAAATACGCGCGGAAATAGGCCCCCCGATGCAGGCGCTTTCATCGTTTCTCCTGACTCGTCTCCTCGTCTCCTCTCACATGACGTGATTAAGATCAGGTGAACAAGTGATGGCGCGTGGCGCGTGTTGGTCGGAGTGGGGGTGGGGCCAGGTGGGGATCTGACCTCGGGCACTTGCAACGCTACGCGACGAGAGAACACGAGTACAGAGTATCTCCTTGCGACGTACGTCTAGACGTGCCGAGCTTGCCCACGCGGCACACCATTATGTATTAGTCAAAGACCTTTCTTACAAATTTCAGTCACGCTAAGGGGATCGGCTGTTTCCTCTCCTGGGGGCCGTAGCAAGCATTAGCGAGTAAAACAGCGAACGTGAAAAGGTAGGTTCGATTCCCCCATATTACCTGGTTTGATTTACACCTGAAAATTGGGGGTCGTTCGAAAGGTTTGCGCAAATCAGAAAGAGGCCGGGGGGACGGTGGTTTTTTTACAGTTTGACCATTGCTCTTTAGCGTGGAATCCCAGTTGTACAGGTAGCGGCCATTCGGTTATTGGTGGCAAGCTGATGGTTAGACGGCGGAGGGCCAACCTCGTCATTTATATTCCTTGAATTATTTTCAAATCAGTGCGAGCAGTCTTAAAGCTCAGGGGCTGGGAAGGAAAAAAAACCTCTCAATCGCTAACAACAAAAACAAACCAAAACGGGAGCAATTTGTTCAACAGACGTTTGTTAGGGGGCCCCTTCTCTCGGCACAAGGCCGTACTCGTGAGAGGCTATAGTCGACATGACCTCGGCAATGCACACCACTCATGTTCTCTCGTGGGATGCGGCCAACCTTAGTGACAGGGCAGAAACCACATGCGTCGACACTGAATTCGGACAGGCAACTGTAGCCAACCCAAACAAAACACAGTTAGTTTGCCAGACCGATGTTGGGCATATGCTTAACGCGCGTCAACTCAATGTACGCGTGTACTCGGACCAAGGGCGAGAGCGCAGGCAAACGGATACTTTGTAATAGGCCGGCTGATGTACCTGTTACTGTGGCTGGCTGCAACCTGACTAGGAAACAAACAAACAAAGCAAATGCAACAAACAATATAACAGAGATAATTACAAATACATTATGACGAAAAAGTGGTAAGGACTCGCGGGAATGGAGCTCTTGCACTGCGCAGAGCCGCGTATAGACCGTATAGGCCGGCACTATCGTGCATCTGCCGCGGGGGCCTGCATGGTGGTACTGCGGGCTTAGTAACCTTTTACGGGCTAAATTTATATGCGTAGAAGGGTCCGAGCGGCACGTGGGACGACCAGGGCAGCGGCCTCAGCGCAGGAGCGGCGTTCTCCGCGTACTTATTAATTTAGCGAATAAGACGGCTGAGGAGCGGCTGACGGCGGGGGCGGCAGGAATGCTGCGTCTGTTTGAATTGGCCTGCCGCAACCGCCGGGTTTTTTCGCCTTTGCGCGGCCCCGCCGCCGGAAGGAAACAATGCGCGCGGAATCAGATATATCCGACACGCAGTACGCGACGTACGCATGCATGCACGTCACGCGACGCACCACACACACGAATGCATGCCACACGCGATGGCGGTTTTTCTCCTGTATGTGTCGGTCAGCACAATTAAGGTGGTTTCTACGCGGCGGCCGACCTGATTTTCGTCACCCCATATTACTGCTGGCTCATCTCTGTATATATATTTTACACAAGAGTAGATAATTTTACCATTTCAATATAACATTTAAATATAAGATTCAATATACAATTATAACATGATGTCTATTAGTCTAGCGTCTTGAGTATACACATTAGTAGGCCGTTGGTGATTGAAACGCTTTGTCGATCCACAGAAAACTAAGAGTCGCCGTACACTGGCTTGACTGTTGTCGGTTATGAAGCAGGTAACGGCCATCGAGATTGGAACAAACCTACAGTTACGACTATAAGTATTAAGAGCCAATAGCCGAGAGAAAGGCATGCTCCGGCGTGAAATTACTAGGCAGAGAAGGTTTTAACAGCAGATACCCCGCAGAATCAGCAGGGAGCCGGGAGCATTTTAACCCAGTATCTCTACACATAAAAGTTTCTTAGATTTTATCATCAATCTAACTTTATCTCACGCGAAACATGCGGGGAACCCTATCCCAGTTAACAACCACCCGATCCGCCTTTCTGACTGTTCCCCTTCCCATTAAACACCGACGGGGCGGATTGGACGAATTTTTTTAAATGTGGGGTATGGCTTTCTGTACAATGAAGACGAATAATTCATATGATGACCAACGCAGTGTTTCGTTCAGTCTCCCCGACCCGATAGTGCTCCAACATCATCATTTGACCTACGGCAATCCCTTACCCGCCGTCGTCGTCTACGCAAGTAATGATATATATATATATATATATTATATATCTAGTATATATAGAGAACGTACATTAAACGCAGCGCCGCTGCGCACGCACATACCGCACGACGCACGCCACGCGCAGCGCGCTACACAACACACGCACGCACGCACGCACGCACGCACGCACACACAACACACACATCACACGCAACGCACACGCGCAAAGCGCACCGCAACACAACACACCACACCACACAACACAACACACCACAGCCCAACCAGTGCGATGTATATACCGTTGCGGAAAATGTGAGATTCGCGCGGCGGGGTAGGCACGCGGTAAGCCGCCGCTCTCGTTCCGATGAAATGCAGGAGCCGTGTCAGAGCGGGGGGTGTTCGACAGCATCGCTTCACAGCTCACATTCGTAAACGCGCTAACTGGAATGAAGTGTCTCTGGCTACATCTTCTCTCTCTCTTCTCTTTTCTCGCTCCCTCTCTTCTTTCTCTCTCGCTTCTCGCTCTCTCTCTCTCGCTCTCGCTCTCGCTCTCGTCTGCTCTCTCTCTTCTCTCTTCTCATCTCTCTCGCACATTCTTTTCCGCACCTCTCTCTGTATCTCTCTCTCTCCTCTTCTCCTCTCTCTTCATCCACCTCTCTCACTCTCGCGCTATCTCTCTTCCCCCCTCTCTCTCCATCCACCTCTCTCACTCTCGCGCTATCTCTCTTCCCCTTTCTCTCTCCATCCACCTCTCTCAGTCACTCTCGCTCTAGCTCGTTCTTTCGTTCTCTCTCTCTCTCCCTTTCTTTCCCTCTCCCCCTCTCTCCCTCTCTGGCAGCTTCTGCGATTTCCAGCCTGCAGTTTGTAGGTCGACATAACAGTCACTGAAGCCAAAATATAGGCAAATGAGTTCCTTATGTGGGGCCGAGTATACGGTGGACACTGCACATAGACGTGAACACGCACACGTACAGGCACACATACGCACGCGCACATACACGCGAACAGGAGCGCGCTCACGCATGCACACACGCGCGCACATACACGCGCACGCACACGAGCGCACGCGCACACATCACGCACGCACCACATACGCGAGCTTGCATCTTCAGCCTCTCCATCTCATCGTTCATTCTTCTCGCCGTAGTGACAGAACCAGAGGAGGCTGGCTGGACGGATTACAATAACCTCGTGCCAGCACTACGAGAGAGCACCCGTACCCCCTAACTCTCTCCTCCCCCCTCTTCCCGCTACGTAATCAAGCCGCGGTTCCCGGCTGGACTTACGCGCAAAAACAAGCCGCCGCAGCACCCTTGTGTTTGTCTTCGCCTCGCTCAGCCCCGGACAAGAAAAGCAAACAGCGGGAATACGCTGGGAAAGCTAGAGACACGCTAAAGCTCGCCGAGCGCCGATGAGTAAAATCGGAAGGAAGGAACGAGCACGCGCACGCGCAAATTTATACAGCAGCATGCATCGATATACAACTGACGGTTAAACCGCCTTCTAATTAACAACATATAGATGAGGAGTGAGTGTCTGTCTCATCTTGTCCATCTGTCATTCTGAATTATGTATTGCTCGTATAATGACTTATGTCTAACTGTGTATGTGTGTATACGCCGCACCTCAGCGAATATTTTTTGAAGGAGACACTGATTGCCCGAATTATTCATATGCAATTAAGCAGCAGATGGAGAAGCCGTTCACTTCATTTCATTCTCTCAGTTCGATGACTGATAGATATCGAGGATATGTACATGCTCAACAATGATGATGATGATGATGATGATGATGATGATGATGATGAATCGATTGATGAGTGAGGAGGAGGTAGCGAGGGAGGAGGAGGAGGAAGGAGGAGCGAGGGAGGAGGGAGGATGAATGAGGAGGATAACGATGATGATAATAGTGGAGGTGGTGGTGGTGTGATGACGGTGATGATGATGATGGCGATGACGATGTTTGTGAAGATGATGATGACGATGATAGAAGGGGGCAGGCTTCAATTTCGGAGACTTCCCCGCTGCGGTGCTCACCTCCGCTGTCTGGGAACAGTGTATCTCGGTCCTCGCCAAGAGCCGGCCTACCTCTGACGCACCATTGTTAGTGTCATGAACCGAACAAGAAAAGCACATGTTCTGACAGGCGTGGCGCGTTCTCAGGCATACACAAAAATCTTGATTGAAACCACGGTGGCTTCATGTGATTAAGCCAGACTCCGGCCTCTGCCACCATGCGCCAGGACAGGCCAACCAGTAAGCCAAACATGGAAATCAAGCAGCGGCTCCTCCTCAAAAAACAGAATGAAACCCACTCGCATTTTTTGCCCCGAACCAGACAGGAGGGTTAATTAATCAACATTGTACGCGTCGCACGGATGCGCATGCACAGACTGTGACAGGGTCAGGGATCCTCAGGCGAGCGGTGCGGCGGCCGGGAGAAAAATGTAGAAAAGGTTTTTCCGCCTATAGAGGAGCGGGTGCTTTTACCGAGGCCAAGAGCGAGATTTTCTTCAAGGTTAGCTTCACTGTAAACAATACATAGTGAGAGGAGTGACGTCCCCCTCCAGTCGGCGACCACATCTAGCGATCTCCGTCCACCGCCAACTTGTCGCCTGCATAGGATTCCTGCTTTCCTGTGGGAGGAGAGGCAACCGACACCACGCGCAGACGGTGTAGCCGGGGGAGGGGAGGGTGCCAAGGGCCGAGAAGAGTGGGGAACAGCTGACGTGCCTCCACGTCGATCCGCCAATCCTTATACTCCCCCCCGGCCGCCCTCACCTCGCCGGAACTGCTGACCCGCCTCACGACCTCGCCGCTGGCCCGCACCGTCCCCACCTTGCCAAGAACGCTAGGCTGGGCCGATCGTACACCTGCACTTGCCGGCCACCGTCGCGCACTCGCGCCGCTGGCGCCACAAGCAGCCGCCGCCACCTCGCCAGCCGTCCCCACCCTCGCCTGGCCGCCGCCCGCCACCTCGCGCAGCCGGCCCTAACCTCGCCGCTGCCGCCGCCCCACCGACCTCCACTCGCCGCCGCCTGACGTCCCCCACCGTCGGACCGCCGCCGCCGCCACGCAAGAATCGCCGCTGCCGGCGGCGCGCGACCCGAGCCCACAACGCGCAAAGCTCGTCCCGACCGGACCAGTCGGCCGCTAGCACCGCCACGACCCCCACACAACGCTGCCCACCATCGAGCCGCTCAAAACCTCCACCCGTGCGACCGCCCGCCGTGCCGGGCCACTCGTGAGCCGCTGGCCCGCCCGCGACGAGCCCGACCACTCGTCCCCACCTCGCCCGGGCTGCGCGGGCCGCCCCCACCTCCACCTCGGCCAGCCTCCAACTCCACCTCGCCGCCCGCGCGCCGCCACCTCGCCGCTGCCGCCCGGCCGGCCCCCCACCGTCGCCCGCCCTCCGTCCGCCACCTCGCGCCGCCACCTCCACCATCGTCGCCCCGCCACCTCGCCGCCACGTCCCCACCTCGCACGCCCCCTCCCACCTTGCCGCCCCACCCCACCTCGCCGCCCAGCCACTCCGCCCCACTTCGCCGCCGCCCACCTCCACCTCGCCTCCAGCCGACCCTTGCCCCACTGTCGCCGGCCCGCCCCTCCACCTGCGCCGCCGCCCCCGCCCTAACCCTCGCCGCCCCCAGCCTCCACCGTAGGTCTCGCCGCGCCGCCGCCTACCTCGTGCGCCCCCCGAAACTCCACCTCGGCCCGCCCCGGCCGCCGGCGCTTCCACCGTAGCCGCATGCACCGCCTGCCGGATTTTTTTTTTTTCTTACACGTATATCCCATTTGGCTCCTCGATTGGCTGCTTTGATTTGCTTTGACTCAACAAACCTCAAACGAGAAAGATACAAACGCCATTTGTAAATGATTTGTTTTTACGCTTTATGATCGTAGATAAGTAAGGCAGATCGATGTTTCTGNAGAGAGAGAGAGAGAGAGAGAGAGAGAGAGAGAGAGAGAGAGAGAGAGAGAGGGCCGGAGCGAGAGGAAGGGGATGGAAAGGAAGGGGAGAGCAGGGCGTATGTGAACGTTAGCCGCGTCAGCGCGTCACACCCGGGTTTACACAGCAACAGCAGGACGTGCGTGCGTGCGTGCGTGCGTACGTGCGTGCGGGAGGGCGGCCGTAAGTAAATTAAGAAATCCAAACTAATTCATGAGTCGGAGAGAGAAAGAGAGAGAAAGAGAGAGAGAGA
>NW_014577261.1:98409-101055 GCF_000485595.1 Priapulus caudatus | reverse complement strand
GTTCGGGCGCGCGCTCTCTCTCTCTCTCTCTCTCTCTCTCTCTCTCTCTCTCTCTCTCTCTTGCTCTCCAACTCTATTTTTCCTTCCCTCCCCGTTCCTCCCCTCTTTCCCCTCCCCCTCCTATCCCGTTCCTCACCATCTCCCCGTTCTCTCGCTCGTCCGCAGCGATGCTTCGGCCGCGGCGGCTCGCTCGCTCGCTCGCTCCGCTTCGTGCTACTGTATCAAAACAGCGGAGCCGCGGCCATAATAAAAATGACTTAGAAGCAATTAAAAATTCATCGGGCGCGTTCCCGTCATATGCACTCAGCAAAATTGGAGCGCGCAAAGCAATCTGTGCACGTATGCATGATTCAGACAGCAATTGACCTGATCGGCTTTCAATTGCGAGCGAGTGTGGCCGAACTGCTCGCGGGAGAATTATAAGAACAATGCCGATTGCTGCGACCCCTACATTCAGCATACTCTACATTGTCGGAACGTGTACCTAGCTCTGTCTGCAAGTCCTGACCAGACGTGATTTAAAGTTCCCAGTCTGAAAATTAACTAGCCGCGAGAGAGAAGGGACGGGAGAGAGTGGAAGGAGAAGAGGGAGGGAGAAACGGCTAGAGAGGAGGAGGAAGGGAGAGGGGGAGAATGGGAAGTGATGGATGGACAAGGGGAAGAAAGAAAGAGCAAAAAAGAATAAGAGAGAAAGGGAGAGAGGGAGAGAGAGAGAGAGAGAGAGAGAGAGAGAGAGAGAGAAGAGAGAGAGAGAGGTAGGAGGAGAGAGAGGAGAGGAGAGAGAGAGAGAGAGAGAGAGAGAGAGAGAGATCTAGCACAGCTTGTCTTGAAAATTCGTTGCTCTACGCTACGCTACAGCCAACTCTTCGATTCAGCTCCCATCCCTCGCATCCCTCCCTACTCTCATCACGCTAGCTATCCACACACGACTGTATGCCTCCTGCAGCATTAACCCTCTCTCCCTCCTCTTCCCCCTCCTCCTCATCTGCTGCCTCCCTCAGTATTAACCCTACTTGTATGTCTCTCTAGTCTCTCTATTTCCTCCTCCTCCCACTCCTCCCCCTGCTTCAGTCTGCTATCGGCTCTATAGTCTCGCAGCATCACGCCAGAGCAGCCGCTGCGATTGCGAGCGACTGCGGCACAAGACGGCCGACACCGTGCGTGTGCCGAGCGGCGTTTCCATGGCGACGAGACGTGCACTCACCGCCGAGGGATAGTGCAACGCGTTGCCACGTGATGACATAGCTGTCGGAGCTTCTACCTCTCCTCCTCCCTCTCTCTCTATCTCTGTCTCTGTCTCTCTCTCTCTCCCCCTCTCCTCCTCCCTCTCTCTCTCTATCTCTGTCTCTGTCTTCTCTCTCTCCCCCTTTCACTTCCCCTCGTCTATCTCTATTTCTACTTCTATCTCTCTCTCTCTCTCTCTCTCTCTCTCCTCTC
Source organism: Priapulus caudatus (assembly GCF_000485595.1). Lineage (NCBI taxonomy): Eukaryota > Metazoa > Priapulida > Priapulimorpha > Priapulimorphida > Priapulidae > Priapulus > Priapulus caudatus. The sequence goes on along the minus strand of NW_014577261.1, from coordinate 99,618 downwards.
TCTCTCTCTCTTCTCTCCTCTCCCTCTCTCCCTCTCTCTCTCTCTCTCTCCCCCTCCTCTCTCTCTCTCTCTCCGTCGGCCTCCTCGCTCTCTCTCTCTCTCTCCCTCTCTCTCTCTCTTTCTATTTCGCGCTCTCTCTATCTCTCTCTCTATCTCTCTTTCTATTTCGCGCGCTCTCTCTATCTCTCTCTCTCTCTGTGTCTCGCTAGTTTATCTATTTTTGCCCCCTTCCCCCCCCCTCTCTCTCTCTCTCTGTCTCTCCATCAAGCGCGCGCTTCCCCCAACTCTTATCTGCATTTCTCTCTCGCGCGCTCGCTCCCCGCTCTCTCTTCCTCCCCTCTCCTCTCTTCAGCAGCCGACCACAGACTGGTTGTTGCTGGCTGATCAATCGAGCCGTGCCATCTAGACCAGCTCATCTTGCCGCAGCCACAGACAGTGGTGCGCGCGTGCGTCGCGCATGGATGTCGCAGCAGCAGCAACAACAGCAGCAGCAGCAGCAGAAGCAGCAGCAGCACCACCACCACCACCCCCACCATCATCATCATCACCATCAGCAGCAGTGTCAGCATCGGCACCGCTCGTTCATGGGAGGAGGAAGAGGAGGAGGAGGAAGAGGTGGAGGAAGTGGAGGAGGAGAAAGAGGAGGAGGAGAGGAAGCAAAACGCGTCGCCCACGCTTCCTCCCCCGCGACACGGAGTCGGCGCGCTGCACTTCTCACACAGAAGCGAGCGATACACACGCTGCGGCCTGACGCGATGCGCACACTGCGGCCTGACGCGATGCGCACACTGCGGCCTGACGCGATGCGCACACTGCAGCCTGACGCGATACACACGCTGCGGCCTGACGCGATGCGCACACTGCAGCCTGACGCGATGCGCACACTGCGGCTTGACGCGATATATATCTGCGGCCTGACGCGATACGCACACTGCGGCCTGACGCGATGCGCACACTGCAGCCTGACGCGATGCGCACACTGCGGCTTGACGCGATGCGCACACTGCGGCTTGACGCGATATATATCTGCGGCCTGACGCGATACGCACACTGCGGCCTGACGCGATGCGCACACTGCAGCCTGACGCGATACACACGCTGCAGCCTGACGCGATACACACGCTGCGGCCTGACGCGATGCGCACGCTGCGGCCTGACGCGATGCGCACGCTGCGGCCTGACGCGATGCACACGCTGCGGCCTGACGCG
>NW_014577261.1:83919-96419 GCF_000485595.1 Priapulus caudatus | reverse complement strand
CTATTTGCCCCATTAAAAGGCATACTCTGAAAATCTCTAGGGGGGCAACTGCCCCTGCTGCCCCCCCGCTGCGTACGGCCCTGCAGTGACAAGACGTTAACAGCTTATAGGCAACCCCGTCTACACCTTACCTTTCACCCATCCCACAAGACGTTAACAGCTTATAGGCAACCACGTCTATACTCTCTCTCACCATACAAACCAATAACAGCTGATAAGCTACTGCGTTTGCTCCTTACCTCCCACCCGCTCCATAAAACATTGACAACCCATAGACTGGTGCGTCTACACTTTACCTGCCATCCAGCCAACAAACCTATTAAAATCTTATAAGCTGCTGCGTACCACAAACACGAACAAACACAGGACGGAGTGCACTAGCTTAACTCACTCTCTCTCTCTTCCCCTCTCTCACTCTCTTCCCCTCTCTCACTCTCTTCCCCTCTCTCTACGAGTACGCACTACGCTGTAACACCGCGAGCATTGCTTGTTTATTACCGGTAACGAGACAGAGTGACCTGGGGGGGGGGGAAATCTCACGCGTATAGTACGCGTACGATTGTACACGACTTGAACACGCTCTGTGGCCGCGGCCGAACGCCACGGGGGCCCGCGCACACGCGCAGCAGTCATAAATGGCATTATCTACGCTCTCGCCACGCAGGCGATGCCACCGCTGCGCTGTACGCACGCGCCTCCGAGGCTAACAGCATTAGTTAAAATCTTCTGTTGCGGCCCCTTGAGCTTACCAATTTGGCGCTGGGCTTCTGCTGCTGCTGCTGCTACTACTACTGCTGCTGCTGCTGCTGCTGCTATTACTACTACTGCTGCTGCTGCTGCTGCTGCTGCTGCTGCTGCTACTACTACTGCTGCTGCTGCTGCTGCTGCTACTACTGCTGCTGCTGCTGCTGCTACTGCTACTGCTGCTACTACTACTACTGCTGCTACTACTGCTGCTGCTGCTGTTGCTACTACTACTGCTGCTACTGCTACTACTACTGCTGCTGCTACTGCTACTACTGCTGCTGCTGCTGCTGCCTCCAGCCGGCACTCGCAGCAGAGAGAAGAGGAAGCAAAACGAGCTGATCCGCTCAAAGCGACAGTCGATAAACCGATTCCCTGCTGCACTAACACCCCAGGTGGGAAAATGGTGGGGAGCTGCCCGCTAACACTTGTGCTACTTATGCGTGCGTCTGACCCAGAGCCCTGAGCACTGCCGCCGCTGCTGCGCACTCACCGTCTTAGAACTGGATTCTCAACGTGGCTGAACTCCAAGCACATGAACCTGCCACCAGGGCGCAGCACTCTGTAAGCTTCAGTTAGAACCTGAACAGAATAGAAAATCGGCATCTCATTTGTTTTACTCGCTCTGAGGGAAATCGCGCTAGCAATTGAAAAACCGCTCAACTTTACACGTCGAAAAGACATCAACATCAGATGAGGCAGTCCCAATCTATCATTTCAACTTAATCTGGCCTTCAACGTGATCGATCCAACCGGTTAAAAAAAACCTGACAAATTAGATTTCCTCTCACGTCTCACTTTGCGAGGCTACCATTAAATTAATTCTAGTGCTGTGATACCCTAACCAAACATGAAGGATCATATGAAGCAGAAAATTGAAGATCAACCGAAAGGTACAGGTTGAACAATTTACACATCATATTTGATAACATTAATTAACAAATAAATGAAATTAATCAACCAGTTACTCGACGTGCGAGTTGAAACAGTTTGCCAGTAATATTATATATAATTTATTTCATTGAAAAGTTTAGCGATGACAGTGGGGGAACCTGGCCTCGCGTGCGACCAGATAGAACAGAGCTTACCCTGTCTACGTGTGTGCAGTTCCTGATGCCGAACGCTATCGTGTACGCGTCATAGCTGTTGTCTGGTATCGGAAGCTTCTCTGCATTGGCACACAGCCAACTCATGCCTGCAGACACCAACAGACGCAGACACGAGTCAACCACCGCACCGTGACCACACGTCATCAGCGTTGTCGTCTGCTCAGCGACAACCGAATTGCTGACATGCACGGGTGCGGATCGCTGCAGTATGAGCCTGTCACTCAACACCCACCCACGTGTAACATTCCCACCCGGGGTTACGGAGTCAGCGATTACAGTACACGATCTATTATCCCAAATTCTGAAAACGGAAAAGACTCCAAAAACCGAGTTTTTTCGTGGAGGTCGCCTACACACCAAAGCTCGTGTTTGGTGCCAAAACTCGACCCGACGAATATTTATGTGTTTGGCATTACTCATACATATTGTACTGTACCGGTACACCAATTGGCCTCTTGAAAACTTGGGTTTTAGTACTGGTTAGTTGCAGGATATACGGTATTTATATCTGTATTGTACTACCATTCCGAAATCCGAAAAATTCTGAATTCCGAAACGTGTCTGGTCGCAAGGGTTTCGGATAATAGATTGTGTACTGTATTGCGTAGCATCGGTTGACAGAGTTTATAGCAACCAGAGACATACCAGACATATCCTCCAGCACTCCCTGAGTTTAACATCTCTACCCTGATTTCAGAGGGAATTAATATTATACATAATAGTAGTTCATAAAGATATTCACATGACATTGGAAAACGAACCGATTGTCAACACTCGGTGTTAAATAGGAAAACAAACAAATGTGAAAAATAATTGAATCCACTTCATGATTGGATTGTTAAAAGCATTACTGTGCCTCGTGTCTGTGTGTATGTGTGTTTTATTCTCATGCTTGTGTAATGGCGAAATGCTAGAAGGAAAATTGTGAAGAAAGAAGCATTACCTTTGTGGATGCCACTTTCCTTTGCACGTTTCTTGCCCACATCGAGCATGTTCTGATTAATGTCCAAGACAGTCACATGGGGCTTTGCTACACTACCCTGAAAATTTAACCTGGAGTATAGGCAAACACATATGTTGTGTGCGACAATACTGAACCCTAATCCTCTCAATTTCAATCTTCAGGAACACGCACACCATTTAACATATATCCTCCTGCATTCTTTGAATTTTAACTTTTAGTAAAGTTATTGTTAGTGAAAAATGTAGCTAGACAAATGTATGAATGCAGAATGAACATTGGGGTGCATGTATGTGGACGGGAGTGCATGCATGAGCATGTGTGCTGGTATCTATCAAAAAGATGGTATTTAACACGATGAGTTTCACATACAAACCATTGAGTTAACAGCATCCGGCTTTTCCGGCTCTTGATCGACCACCACATCATCTGCATCAAGATCGAGCTTCGAGTCGCTGAAGTCGTATGCCTCAGCTGTGCTCGACTTCACGTAATTCAAGAATCTGAAGGCTATATCACCTGTGAAATTAATTTAACCTTACTATTAACTCTAAGCCCCCAAAGATTATCACAGTCAGTGTCAAAGGTTATCACATCAATTCACAGTTCAGTAGTCTCAACATAATTAACCGTACTGTGGATAAGTTATTCTCAGGATGTTTATCCTCCCACCTGGAGGATAAAAATCGGTACAAGTCCGTGAACCGAATATATCATCAGTGTAAACTGAATAATAATGGGCGCTTATGCCTATGAATAACTCATTGGTTCTAAAAGTCAGATGACTTTTGTGACAAAGTGGTATTTAATAAACGTTTTACTGATGCTGCTTAACTACACCTGCACCATGCATAAGTCCTCAATAGCATAGCGAAATGGACTATCACTGTGAAAGGCAGGTATTCAATGTTCCCGACATTAACATACCAACCTATGTTTGTATTTAAATAACAGTGTGGCGTCTTCAGTAATACTGTGTTATTAGTGACTATCTGATTATATGTATATGTACCTGTTCCTCCTGCAACGTCTAATAGATTGGTTTCGCTCGTCGGTGCCAAACGACTCATGAAATAGTCCTTCCATAGACGATGTACGCCTGCACTCATAACATCATTCATGAGGTCATATTTGTCTGCCACATTCTTGAATACTTCATACACTGGAAAGCACACAAATAATAATACTGCATCTTGAAATACCTAAGCTTATTGGATTTCATGATAATTTAAAAATGTACTTTATTGTAAGTCAATTTATTTAAATTATGCACCTGCTGCCATCTAGTGACACGCTCATGCAACTTCATTCAGCTTGATTGGTGGGAAACTATTTCTAATAATTATTATAATATGATAAAAGAAGTTGCCATAAAATATATTTACTCCTACAGTCCAGCGGAGTAGGCTGGTAGCTGTGTAGAACGTGTAAACAGGTCACTGCTGCAGTAGTGTGGAGAACACACGCGCTAAACCGATAGGCGATACTTTACACGACATGTATGATTTCCAAACGTGTCTGTCTGTCCTCTAATTTAATTTCCTCTGGCCTACTCTATCTTCAAGTTCTACTGTCCCATGCATGATGTACTACTCTATGTACTGCGAATATCATGACCATGCGTACGTGTTCATGAATTCATCATGATCATTGCTAGCTCTACACGTATTGTATCTTGTATCTTGGCACCCTCTCTTGTATTTCACAAGGCACTCGATTCAACGAAGTGCGCGGATTATCTAGAGAAAAAGGAGATTATTGCCGCCTCTAATTCTCTAAATATTAGTGTTTCAAATCACCAGAATTTTCCGCACATAATCTAACGCTGGTTTCAATACCCCGTGGGTGTCCCCTCTCCAGCCTTCTATTTGTTCTCCATCCTTATATTTATTATAGCTATCACATTTATATAAATGTTCCAAGTCCTCTTTCATATTCTTATTACATCTATTACACCTGTCGTTACTGAAGTTATTTCTAAAGTAACCTTTGAGATCAATCATGCAAGTTTTACATCTAAATGCAAAACACGAGTCGGCAAATGATAATTCTTTCATATATATTTCTTCAATCCGTATGTTTCAATGTTTATCATCTTCATTTTTGTTTTATCTCTAGTTTTCAATTTGTCTCTTATAATTACTTATTATGGCATCTTTGACTTGTTTTTTCCAGGCTCTTTTTGGTTTTAAACCTATGGCTGTAAAAGATATTTCCAGTTCGTATTCCTTTAGGATTATTAAAATTTCATTTACCCAATTTTTTCCTTCCTCTTTGATCTGCTGTATAAATACTCTCTTCATTAATATATTGTTATCTAGCTTAACTATGTGTTGTGTTTCTCACAAAGAGTCAATAAATAAATCGTTTATTGTACAACAATAGTATCGTTTATTGTACAGCATCGGCAATAGTATCGGTTTCTTGTAGCAGCAAGTAGTATGGTACGACCGATAAGAGTTGCATAATCCACACTATCTCGTGATCAGTCTTTTAAGTTTAAGAAACGGTTCTTCGAAAGAATCCTCGTTGTTTATTCATGGGGGCCTCCTCTTCCCCAGCCCGTGGCGCCATCACTCTAGTCAGGTTCCTGCCATGTTCGCCGAATGTTCACATTTCGGCCATCGCAAAACTCCCCTGCCGACCGGCTGAGAGTCTTTTCCTGCTGAAAGGGTAGCTTGCTGGCGATTATGGACGTTTGGGTGGCCTTGAGGCACGTTTTCGATGTCGCAGGATTTTCCGGTCTCGCTGGATGGTTCCTCAGGCTGGTATCCTTAGCTTCTTCCTGCTCGGCAGCTGGTTTGCTGAATCGGGTTTCCTGGAAGGCTGGATCCACAGGGGCATCGTTGGACGAGTCCGGAGCAATGTTCTGTGTCCTGGACGTTGGTTTCTTCTCCGGCGCTCGTAGTACAATGGCTTCCGCGGAAACGTAATACCGACAGGGCGAACTGGTTCACCGTGTGGCGCCAACGTCGGTCGCTCTGGGGGATCTACCTGACGTTGACGTGGTCGACTGCCCAGTGTTTCTTGATGATCGCTGGCACCATGGTGGTTCCCGATCACGTCTTGGTCCGCTAGTATCGCGCGTACACTGGATCCCCGCTGCATAGGCAATGGGAGAGGCTTGGCGACTTTCATATGTCGTTGAGACTTGTCGCCTGCTTTGCCTGCTCTTCCTGGCCACGTCGTGGCGGTGAAGGCAGCAACGTGTCGATCTTGGGTGCGGATTCTAGTCGGCCGTTTTGAGAATTCGCTTGGGGAGTATCCGCAGGACGTGGAGTTCGACGATACTGGATGCAGGAGCTACGTTCAGGCACGCTTTCTTCGAGGAGGAAGACTTGACTCTTTCATTGTTGCTTGAACGGTTTTGAAACCAGTCTCTCAGCGGCGGGGGCCGTTTGGTACAGGCACGGCATGAACTACGGCGCGCCGCGGTTTAGATGATGTGCCGTGGTCGCCTTGCACCAGGCTGGAATTCTCCGCGCGAATGGAACGTAGTCGGCATTGTCAGTGACCAGCGTATGAGGATAGCCCAGAGTGGGCGAAGCTCACTGCTCACAGGCAGGTCGATTGGTTGGCTTTGCGGTAATCGCTGGTTGGATGGATGGCAGGGATACTTGCGCATAAGGAGTCTGATTGAGGACTAGCCAATTCGAACCCAGGAAGTTGATGGCGTGAATCCAGGGTGTAGTCGCAACTCCATGGCTTCTCTGGTAACATCCCGCAGGGTTGTAAGCTGCCGGTTTTGACGGTTTGTTCTGATGTTCGACGGCAGCCATGGCAATTTGCGGCAGTGTTCTCGGATGTCGTCATCGTATTCGCCCCGTAAACAGCAAGTGGCGAGCCAGCTGCTTCATGGCGCCTAGCAGGTCCGGCGAAGTGGCACGAGATGTAGTAGCTCACAACTTGAGCGCCGAAGATTTGCGGAATCAACACACTCGGATCCGATGCAGTAAGCCATCCGTTGCAGATTGAATAAGTGACTCTCACAGTTCTGCGAGATCTTGCATATCTCGGGTTCGCTTCTCTGCTGACAATGTTCAGGTGGCCACCCTCTCGCGTGTGTAATCGGAATGACTTGGAGATTACCGGGTCGGTTGCGATTCCTGGCCGATTGATCTCTGCGTCCGCTGGCCTTAACTTGTAGCTCAGGACTCGGATGGCGCACACTAGTCAATGTCGTCCTCAACTTTCCTCCCGTCGAAATTGTCGTACCGATCCGGTAGGCTAGGCGACTTAGAGCCATCGGCGTTGCCGTGGTCGGCAGTCTTCGCGGTATTCCCGAATCTTCGTAATCGCAGCTGACTCAGGAGTAAACGCCCAACACGTGCGAAGCGGTTCGCCGTGAAAGCGCTGGCGTCTCCTTGTGCGGCCCGAACATCGATCATCAGAGGCTTGTGATGCCGTCACAAGCGTGATTTGCGTCCCCAGATGTACTGTAGCACTTGTTTGAGGCGAAGACGATAGCCAGGGCCTTCCTTTCTGAATCTGGCTGTAATTTCGGCTGGACTTTGTGTGAGAGTCTTCCGACACGTTGCAATCGGGCGCTCGCTCCCGGTCTGGTAGCGATGAAAGCAGGTACGGCTCCGATGTCCGATTATCTGATGCGTCTTGTAGGGCAATGCCCAGGCTAAGCGAAGGATCATATAGTGGCTAGAACGCTCCGTCTGGCCGTAAGCCTGTCCTTCAGCAGTCGTTGACGCTTTCTTTCTCCTCCGCTGCCCAGTGCCAAGGTCGATCTGTTCTTTGTTAGGCGCCCTTGCAAGGGCTCGCTAACCATCGACAGGTTCGCATTAGAGCAACTTTCCGTAGAACTGACGCACCAGGAAGGATGCGCGAGACCTGCAGTTAGTCGGTCCGCATTTGGCGACTTGCGGCATCCACCTTCGGACGGCCTTCCGCAATTCCAGCCTCTGGATAGCCGATGCGCAAAGGTATCCACCTGGGTTGTGGAAGTGCACTTTTCCAGCTACCAGTCGGAGCCTCCGACGTTGACGTCGTTGCAGGAGGCGCTGGAGATTCTCCACGTGGTCTTTGGGTCCTTGCGCGCTGAACCCAGTATGCTCGTCCATAGTAAACTGCAACTGCCCTGGAGGTCACTTGTGCAGCTGCTCCATAATCTCTTGGAAGTACCCGGCGGGCTGACCTTTTCGCCGAACGGTAAATCGAAGTTGTAGCAGCACTCCGCGGTGAGTGTTCAGAGCTAAGCCGTCCTTTGACTGAGCGTGGCTAGTTGAACCTTGATTGTAGGCATCTGCGCGGATCAACCTCGTGAAGCATATCCTCCTCCCAGTTTCCGCATCAGGTCGTCTGGGAGAGGCACTCGGATGACGATGCTGTTTCCAGCCATGGGGGATTGACAGTCACCAGGAATAATCGGCCGCATACCCGTGATCTTGGGCTTCGGTTTGCCAGGTGTATGCGTCTTTCGGACTGGAACGCACGGGTGCTGCGTAGTCGCAGAATTGGGACACGCAGGCTTCCAGACTCCTTGGCTTTTGCATACCATCATCGTAAGGCTTTGCCCAGGTCCTCCTGGCAAGCGCAATTCTATAGGAACCCGCCTCCGCTTTTCTTTGAAGATCGCTGCGGCATACTGTTTGAATTTGAACCTCGAGTTCATAAAATCCTTTAGGCACCGAGTTCGTCTTTCCACAGGTCTGGGTAGCTGGTCGGCATAGTTCTCGACAGGCCGGCCTGAAGCGTTTGTCGGTGACGGAAGGTCGTCCGAAGACAGCGTTGTACCTTCGCGTTTCTTGCCCGACTGCATTGCCGTTCTCGACCGAGAATTCCCGCAATCGACTCGTTGCTGCCCACTTCGGCGTTAGGCAGGTTTAGGTCTGGAACCCGTGGAGAACGATGTAGAGAGATGTCGTGCTTGAACTCCTGATCCCGGTAACCGTGGTAGTTTCGGTGAATGTACCAAACTGGCAGGTCGTGCTGTGCTAGCCGACTCGAATCGCCACTTTCGGCTCTCGAGCTTTGGTTTGCAGCTTACTTCCAGAAATTTTCTGTGACGAAGTTTCCATTCGTGCGCAGTGTCGTGCTCAACTGACGTGGTTGATCCCTTGGATTTCGATCAGACACTTCCAGCTTGGGCATTGAATCGTGTGCAGCCATTACCGATGTTAACCAGCTTCATGGGTAATCTGTGCTTCACAGGTGTCTGGCATCCTGGCTTTCTGCGGCAGGCCGGTTTCGATGTGACGCGTCGCTTACTTGCAACAAAGTTCGCAAGATGGCGTTCTTGAAGCGACATCATTCGGCCTAGGTGGTTGTCCTTCGCACAGCGGGTAGCACTTGAACTTCCGTTTGCACCACCGCTTCTTGGCGACTTGGGTCTTTCTGGGAAGGGCTTGTGCTCCTGACCTTGTTCCACAAGCCCGCATGGGGTTGGCCACTTCGCCACCGTAGACTGTCTCCTTGGCGAGCGCCGGCGCATCCTAGTCTCGATAGCAATGTCTCATGCCCGGACGCAACAGGAGTCTACTTCATCGCCTTGATACTTGAAGGAGGGGCCTTTAGGAGTGCCATCGTTCTGACGCGAACAGATGAAATCGGGTCGCCGGAGGGCTTCATCCTGGGGGTCCCTTCGAGTCACGACGGTAGCAATAGCAGGTAGCCCCTGTCGCGTCTCCTGGCGTATCCGCGCGGCGCCTAGTTCCTGTATGGTCTCGGCCTGGTTTGCCGCTGCGCATTATCGCTCCGAGAACTTGAATCGTTCGCGGCCGGACGATGATCGTTTCGGATAAATTTGGTCCTTCATGTAGGTAGAATCCTCGTCCACGGTAAGACCGCACTGCGATTGATGTCTTTCGGGTGGGGTATCTGTGCGGCGAGATGGCAGAAGTTTTAGACCGTGGCCGATGTGTGGTGAGCGAAATAGCTCTGCCCTTTCGTCATCGAGCGGAAGGGATTGCCCGCTTGACGAAGGGTGCAAATCTGGCCCAATAGTCAGTCCAGCCAAGCTCCGACGGTGGAGTCAAAGGGGGCAAAAGCAGGTGTAGAGGAAGCCCACTAGTCGACGTGACGTTGGGGACGTTGCTCGTAAGTGCTTCCTGATCGGCCGTCATCTGTTCTCTCGATGTTGACCGACGAATGTCCTCTGTTCACGTTCCGCGAACGCCTCCGTCAATTCGGCATACTGGTCCGGCAGCAGCTTGATCAGTTCCGCCGTTTCTTCAGACATCTTGGTTAGGTCGGCGTAGCAACTTCGGTCTTGACGTGTGAGTCTTGACTTGGTCGGCAAGCTGATACGAGTCGACTAAGGCAATTAAGCTCCTGTGTTGTTTGCTCCAAAGAGTCAAATAAATAAATCGTTTATTGTACATACAATAGTATCGTTGTATTGTACAAAGCCGAATAGTAAATCGTTTCTTGTACACGCAATCGCTCACTCGCGACCGCCCCAACCGATAAAGTAGCCTTGCCCTACCTCCGCACACCCCCCTATCTGCTGATCGAGTCTTTATAAGTTTTAGAAAAACGGTTTTCTTCGAAAGAATCCCGCTTCCGTATTACTGGAGGCATCCATCTTCCCACGCCCGTGGCGGCATGCTCTATGTCAGTTCTGCATTGGTCGCATTGGAATGTCTCACCTTTGTGGCTCGCCACCACACTATGTATTGTAAGTCGCATGAGTATGTTTGTATGCCTATTTTCATCTGTTATTGTAAAATTCCTAACTCTGTCCAGTGGTGTTTTATCGATGAGCCTTTTATTTATTGTTGCGCGGCACTGACATTTTGGAAAAGCCTCCAACATTTTTACGGTGTAGACCTTCCTTAGCTAAGTTAGTCATGTTTCAACTGTTATTTAGGAAGGAAGGTAAAACTGTGCATGTCGTATAATTTCACTCTTGATCTCATCGTAATGATTTCCATATGCTCTTCTGTTAATAGGAAATGATATTTCCCACATCAATGAACCTACATTTTTTCAGTTGCGGATCCTTATCAATGCTCGCTTATCACACCTTCTCATTCATTAATTAAAATCCCCTATGTTATCGAATACTTTAGTAGCATTTTTTGATTACTTGAGTTTGCTATTAATATATTCGCTTCTCCTATCCTTTCTTGTTTGCTGAAATTTTATATAACATTGTGTTTCTGTTCATACAAGGCTGCAAATTTTTTGCACAGGACTTAATTCAAGGACATTTTATCGGACAGTTTTATTGGTATTCATACACACGAACCAAAAAATCCTGGTTAATTTACATAATAACTGCCCAATTTCTTAATTCCTGTCACCTCTAAACTTACCTGGTTCACCATTAATGGAACCCACTTCTAACCACTGTGCACTCTCTACAACATAACGTTGATTTACTGACTGGAATTTTACTGACTTAACTGTCATTCCCCCCTGCTGATCATCATTTAACACTGTCTACTCGTGTCTATAACTTTTTAGGCTCATTTAACAGACACCAATTTTATTGAGGTTTGCACATTATTGATTGGTACACAAAATTTCTTTTCTATTTACAGGCAAGGATTCTTTCTAAACAATCAAGAACATTTTCTTGAAATTCAAGGACTTTTTCAAACACAAATCACATTTACTAAATTACAAGTGCTTTTCAAAGACTGCCCCCTAAATTCAAGGACTTTTCAAGACTGTGGCAAACCATGTAGTTTGTTTATGTTCATATTAAATTGCTAACTTTTGATTCTGGCTAATCTGGAGATGGACTGAGCGATTTAAGTAAACTGTTTTATAATCTCCAAATTCCTAGAATGTCGTCCATATATAATAGGAGGTCCGATTTCTACATGCCGCAAACACAAAAAAAACACACACAAAGAAGCCAACAAAACAAAAAACTGTTACTATACATGTATACTGCTTTGTTGAGGTCATTTCAGTGACACAGAGTCGCATACAGCATAAGACTGGTCCTAATATTGTTCGCTTGTCTAACTATTTCTTTGTTCTATGCAAACTTTTCTGTTTCTCCTACTGGTGTTTTCACGTAATCAATTGCTTATTTCATTCATTTTGAAAACTCAGAAAGCCGCAGGTTTCGACAACTACATGTATCCGTAGATCTAGTATGATGAAATATCTCAGTAAGGACAGTAGAAGGTAGGTAAAGTTACAATAAGTCACAAGAAGACAAAGGTTTTGTTACACAACTCATCTGGCCTGAGATGTGCAAGTGATGTTAAAATTGGTCTGCCTTCTAGGGGTTTGGTAGCGGACAGCAGCGCCGTTCTTCCTCAAGATGTGTAAGTTCGAAGTTTGCTCGGCACTAGTCAACTTAGAGCCGAGTTATAGAGCGGAAGAAGGAAATACGATAAAAGGTCAAGGACAAGGTCAAATAAAGGTGCAGTGACCCTGGTTCTCGGCTACCAGCACGACCCACACGTTCCCCAAGATGTGTAAGTATACGAAAGTTTGGTCGCGCTAGGCTGAATTAGGGGCGCAGTTAGTAGAACAGAGGGAATATGATCAAGGTCAAGGTCAAGGTCAAAATAAAAGGCCGCAGTGACGTGGTTTTGGTAATGCGAGCACATCATTCTCGCCCAAGATGTGTAAGTAAGCCCAACGTTTGGTAGCGGCTAGTCAATAGGGCCAGAGTTTATATAGAGGGAAGGGAAATATGATCACGGTCAATGTCAAGGTCAAATAAAGGCCGCAGTGTCTTCAGTTTTGGGTACGCTACGCACCTCTTCTCC
>NW_014577261.1:78389-83894 GCF_000485595.1 Priapulus caudatus | reverse complement strand
CGAGTTATAGAGCGGAAGGGAAATATGATCAAGGTCAATGTCAAGGTCAAATAAAGGCCGCAGTGTTTCAGGTTTTGGTACGCTACGCACCTTCTCCCCAAGATGTGTAAGTAGACTATGTTTGGTCACGCTAGGTCAATTAGGGGTCGAGTTATAGAACAGAAGGGAGTGCATGCGGTGGCGGCGGCGGCGGCTGGATAGACATGAAACCATAGTATCCCCGCCGACTTCGTCGCGGGGGATACAATTATCTCCCAGCATGGTCCCTTCAATCCTCTAAACCATAGTTCCACCATTGCGTCTTTTAGCCACAGGCTATCAAAAAAAAATTTAATATCCCCAAATACCACATTGATTTTGGCAAGTATCCATGATTTTTTGTTTGCGTTTCCAAATTAATTAATTAACTATTTTACTTAGGACATTGGTTAGAAAAATTCCTCTAATATTTTTTAGGTCACTTATGCTGAAGGGGTCGTTGTCGTATCACGGGCCGGTTTCACGAAGCGTACTTAAGTATTGAATCGTGATTAAATCACTAATCATGATTAACTTCTCATACTTAAATTAAAGTGACTGTTTCACGAAGCGTAATTAACTTTAATCATGATTAAGTTAATCACAATATTTAATTCTACTCAGGAGCATGATTAAATCCACTAATCATAATTAGTTACTAGTACTAGAACTTAGAAGTAGGTAGTACTAGTATATTAAGTACGCTGCAGATTTTACAATTGGAAATTTTACTTCAATTTTTTCCCAAGGAAATTTAAATTATCTAAGATTTGCTGTACTACTTCAATCATTATAGTTACAAATTAATTCCATTTCATGTATCGAACTTGAAGATATTTTTGGCGTATTGGTCCACCATATTAAATACCGTGTAATTTGTTTTAGACTGGTACTCGCTCCCACCTCGATTATTCGATTCCCATCGAGTAACTATAAACCGAGAGGGGAGCGAGTACCAGTCTATTCATGTTGAAGTCGGCTAATTATGTGATTAGTTAAATATGTACTTATATCGCTTGTGAAAGAGATTTTTGAGTATGATTAACTAATCATAATTACGGGAAGTTAAGTATGATTAGTAATTTAATCATACTTGAGTTAGTACGCTTTGTGAAACCGGCCCCAGGTACTACAAATATGTACCCGAGGTATGTATATGTATGTACACAAGTGTACCAGACCTGTATCTTCTCAGCATATATGTACCCTGTGTTTACATAAACGTACCTGCCCCCGAGTACGTACCTGGCCCGAGAGATGGAGAACCCGTGGCGCCATCTCTAGTCAGTTCTGCCATGTTCGCGAATGTTCACTTTCGTGCATCGCCACAACACTATGTATTGTAGTAGCATGAGTATTTTGTATCCTATTTTATCTGTTATTGGTAAAATTCCTAACTCTGTCCAGTGGTGTTTTACGATGAGCTTTTATTATTTTGCGCAGGCACTCATTTTGGAAATCCTCCAACATTTTTACTTAGACCTTCCTTAGCTAAGTTAGTCCATGTTTCACTGTTATTTAGGAAGGAAGGTAAAACTGTGCATTCGTATAATTTCACTCTTGATTCTATTGTATGATTTCCATAATTTTGCTCTTCTGTTAATGATGATATTTCCCACATCATGAACCTACATTTTTCAGTTCGGACTCTTATCATGTCCTTATAACCTTCTATATCATTAATTAAATCCCCTATGTATGAATATTTAGTGCATTTTTTGATTACTTGGTTGCCTATTAATATATCCTTCTCTATCCTTTCTTTGTTTGTGAATTTTATAACCATTGTGTTTCATGGTTCATACAGGACTGAAAATTTTTTCAAGGACTTAAATTCAAGGACATTTTATCGGACATTTTATTGGTATTCATACACAGAACAAAACATACCTGGATTAATTTAATAATAACCCCATTCTTAATCACTGTCACCTCTAAAACTTACCTGGATCACATTAATAACCCCTTCTAAACACTGTCACCTCTAAAACTTACCTGGATCACATTAATAACCCCTTCTAAACACTGTCACTTCTACAACATACCTTGATTTACTGACTGATTTTACTGACTTACTGTCATTTGTGATCATCATTTAACTGTCTATCGTGTCTATAGCTTTTTAGGCTCATTTAACACAATTTTTATTGAGGTTTGCACATTATTGATGGTACAAAATTTCTTTTTATTTACAGGCAAGGATTCTTTCTAAAAATTCAAGAACATTTTCTTGAAATTCAAAGACTTTTCAAACACAAAATCAACATTTACTAAATTCAAGTACTTTTCAAAGACTCCCCTCAAATTCAAGGACTTTTCAAGGACTGTGCAAACCATGTGTTTGTTTTGTTCATATTAAATTCTAATCTTTTTGATTCTGCTAATCTGGAGCATGACTGAGCGATTTTAGTAACTGTTTTATAATCTCCAATTCCTAGAATGTCGTCCATATATAATAGGGGTCCGATTTCTATGCTGTTACTATACATGTATACTGCTTTGTTGAGGTCATTTAAGTGATCCAGAGTCATACAGCATAAGACTGGTCCTAATATTGTTCCTTGTCTAACTATTTCTTTTGTTATCAAATTTTCTGTTTCTCCTACTGGTGTTTTCACGTTAATAATTGCTTTTTCATTCATTTTGAAAACTAGAAAGGGCAGTTGTCACCAACTACATGTATCCCCCATGATCTAGTATGAATGAAATATCTCAGTAAGGACGTAGAAGGTAGGTAAAGTTAAATAAGTCACAAAGACAAAGGTTTGTTACACAACTCATCTGCCTGAGATGTGCAAGTATGTTAAAATTGGTTGCCTTCTAGGGGTTTTGGTACGCGACACACCTTCTCCCCAAGATGTGTAAGTATACGAAGTTTGCTCGCACTAGGTCAATTAGGGGCCGAGTTATAGAGCGGAAGAGAAATATGATAAAGGTCAAGGTCAAGGTCAAGGTCAAATAAAGGTTGCAGTGACCTGGTTTCGGTACGCGACACACGTTCTCCCCAAGATGTGTAAGTATACCAAGTTTGGTAGCGCTAGGTCAATTAGGGGCCGAGTTATAGAGCGGAAGGGAAATATGATCAAGGTCAATGTCAAGGTCAAATAAAAGCCGCAGTGACGTAATTTTGGTATGCGACACACCTTCTCCCCAAGATGTGTAAGTATACCAAGTTTGGTAGCGCTAGGTCAATTAGGGGCCGAGTTATAGAGCGGAAGGGAAATATGATCAAGGTCAATGTCAAGGTCAAATAAAGGTCGCAGTGTTTCAGGTTTTAGTACGCTGCGCACCTTCTCCCCAAGATGTGTAAGTAGACTATGTTTGGTCATGCTAGGTCAATTAGGGGTCGAGTTATAGAACAGAAGGGAAAGTGCCTGCGGTGGCGGCGGCGGCGGCTGGATAGACATGAAACCATAGTATCCCCGCCGACTTCGTCGCGGGGGATACAATTATCTCCCAGCATGGTCCCTTCAATCCTCTAAACTATAGTTCCACCATTGCGTCTTTTAGCCACAGGCTATCAAAACATTTTTGAATATCCCCAAATACCACATTGATTTTGGCAAGTATCCATGATTTTTTGTTTGCGTTTCCAGATTAATTAATTAACTATTTTACTTAGGACATTGGTTAGAAAAATTCCTCTAATATTTTTTAGGTCACTTATGCTGAAGGGGTCGTTGTCGTATCAGGGGCCGGTTTCACGACGAAGCGTACTTAGTATGAATCGTGATGAAATCACTGAATCTATTCAACTTCTCATACTTAAATAAAGTGACTGTTTCACATGAGCGTAAATTACTTTAAAATCACTGATTAAGTTAATCAGCAATATTAATTCTACCAGGAGCATGATTAAATCACTAATCATAATGTAGTTACTCAGTACTAGAACTGAGAATTAGGCTAGTAGCTAGTATATTAAGTACCTGCAGATTTTACAATTGGAAATTTTAACTAGTCAATTTTTCGCCAAAGGAAAATTAAATTATCTAAGATTTGCTGTACTGGTACTTCAATCATTATATGTTACAAATTAATTCCATTTCATGTATCGAACTTAGAAGAATATTTTGGCGTATTGGTCCCCATATTAAATACGCGTGGTAATTTGTTTTAAGACTGGTAGGCTCGCGCCCACCTCGATTATTCGATTCCCATCGAGTACAGCATAAACCGAGAGGAGCGAGTACAGCTCCTATTCATGTTGAAAGTCGGCTAATTATGTAATTAGTTAAATATGTACTTATAATCGCTTGTGACAAGATTTTGAGTATGAATTAATAATCATAATTACGGGAAGTTAAGTATGATTAGTGATTTAATCATACTTGAGTTGAGTAACGCTTTTGTGAACCGCCCAGGTACACAAATATGTACCGAGGTATGTATATGTATGTACACAAGGTCAGTGTCCGACCTGTATCTTCTCAGCATATATGTACCCTGTGTTTTACATAAACGTACCTGCCCCCCGAGTACGTTACCTGGCCCTGAGAGATGGAGATGCGAATTGAAGACGGTCATGGAGGAGGAGTAGGGGCAGGATGGAAGAGAGGAGGAAGAGGAGGGGAAGAAGGCTGATGGAGTAGGGGGAGGAGGAGGAGGGAGGAGAGGAGGAGGAGAGGAGGGGAGGGGAGGGAGGAAGGGGAGGAGAGGAGCAAGAGAAGGTAAGTGGGAGATCGAATGAAGAAGGTCATGGAGGAGGAAGTAGCGTGCATTAAGAGGGGGAGGAGGAGGGGAGGAGCAGAGGAAGGTAATGGAGATCGAATGAAGGTCATGGAGGAGGAGTAGGGGGCAGGAGAGGAGGAGGCGGAGAGGAGGAGGGAGGAGGATGAGGAGGAGGAATGAGGAGGAGAGGAGGAGGAGGAAGAGGAGGAGGTGATGGAGTAGGGGGAGGAGGAGGAGGAGGGGAGGGGCAGGAGGAGGTGGAGAAGGTGAAATGGAGTATGGGAGGAGGAGGCAGGAGGAGGAGGGAGGAGATGAGGGGAGGAAGGGGAGAGGAGGAGAGCGAGAAGTGATGGAGATCGAATGAAGACGGTCATGGAGGATGCGAGGAGGAGGCAGGAGGAGCAGCGAGGAGGAGAAAAGAAGAGAGCAGGAGAAGAAACGCAGGAGGAGGTGATGCGAGTAGGGCGGAGGAGGAGGGAGGAGGGGCGGGAATGAGGACGAGAGGGGAGGAGGGGAAGAGGAGGAGGAAGGAGGGAGATAGGTGATGAGTAGGGGGAGAAGGAGTAAGCGGGCGGCAAGGAGGAGGAGGGGGAGGAGGGAGAGGAGGAGAGCAGGAGAAGGTGATGGAGATGAATGAGAAGGTCATGGGAGAAAGGGAGGAGGAGGAGGAGAGAAGTGATGAGTAGGGGAGGAGGAGGAGGAGGAAGGAGGGAGAAGGTGGAATGGAGGAAGGGGAGAGAAGGAGGAGGGAGGAGGAGGATACTATCCACCCTTCTCCCCTCGCTTCTCTCTCCTCCCCTCCTCCATCATCTTCTC
>NW_014577261.1:50077-78364 GCF_000485595.1 Priapulus caudatus | reverse complement strand
AGAATGCAAGGGCAAAACAAACAATGGTTTTCTATTAGTTTCTTTTACGTTGTGCCTGGTGCCAGGAAATCCTCACACTGGCACTGCCACCGTGCATTCAATCTTGCTAGCCTATCAATGATAACCTAGACTGTACCGGTATTACGAAAAAAGTGTTCTTTTCTGGCGTCCTAAAACAAGGAGCTTGCATCACACGACTACAACACAGCGACGATTTGTAGGTAAGCCATAGTTGTATCTCATGGACTGGGCCGAGAGGCAACGGAGGAAGAAGGCTTGGAGTTTGTGATGCTAGTAAAGGCTGTGCTGTTGCGGAGAGAGAGGCTATTAAATGTGTTTTGTAGATGTTTGATTGATTATATTATGGGTTTGTTATCAAACAGAAACAGCAGCCGCAGTAGCGGGGAGTAGGGAATGCAGGAGAAATAGAGGCGACGATCGAGGGTACGTGACCAATAACAACAAATATACAGTACAGCAATTATAACACTTAACGGTTATAACGTTTATAACGTCGTATTACCAACATCATTGACAATCAACACAGGTGGTTTAAAAAGGGATAAGAGGAAAGGTTCACCGACAGCAAAGGAACACGAGAAAACGAAAGAAAAACAAAACAAAAGAAAAAGGTACGAGTGCTAACAAATAGAGAGAGCCACAGACAAAGGTGGGAAATGGCAAGATCTTGAATTGAAGAGATAGGAGGTCTAGGGGAAGAAGAAAAGGAAAAGAAGAGTAAGCGCAGAAAGAGAGAAGGTGATGATGGATAAAGAGGGAAGGAGAGAAGGAGGAGGAGGAGGGGAGAAGGTGAAATTGGAGGGAAGGGAGGAGGGAAAAAAGGAGAAGGAGGAAGGGGAAGGAAAAGGAGGGCTACTCCAATGCACCCTCACCTTCTCCCCTCCTTCTCCTTCTCCTCCTCCATCATCTTCTCCCCTCCTCCTCCACCTACTCCAACACCTTCTCCCCTCCTCCTCCTGCTCCCCCTCCTCCTCCTCCCCCTACTCCAACACTGTCTCCCCTCCTCCTCCCCCTACTCCATCACCTTCTCCCCTCCTCCTCCTCCTGCCCCTACTCCTCCTCTATGACCTTCATTCAATCTCTATCACCTTCTCCGCTCCTCCTCCTCCTCCTCCTCCTCCTGTCCCTACTCCTCCTCCATGACCTTCTTCATTCGATCTCCATCACCTTCTCCGCTCCTCCTCCCCCTCCTCCTCCCCCTACTGCATCACCTTCTCCCCTCCTCCTCCTCCTCCTCCTCCTCCTCCAGCCCCCTACTCCTCCTCCATGACGGTCTTCATTCGATCTCCATCTCAGGGGCAGGTACGTTTATGTGAACACAGGGTACATATATATGCTGAGAAGATACAGGTCTGGTACACTTGTGTATACATATACGTACCTCGGGTACATATCTGTAGTACCTGATACGACAACGACCCCTTCAGCGTCACTTACAGCTCCTTTTCCTTTGCAAACAGTTTTTATTGACATTTTATGCCATTGTGTTGGTATTGTTGCACCTTGAAGTAGTGAGTTTACTATTATTTTTAACGATGTAATCATATCTCTTCCTCCATGGATCATTAATTCATAGGCCATCCCTTGGTTATCTCTGGCTTTATTGCCCTTTAGATCATGGATTACTAGTTTTATTTCGTTGTCGTTTGTTTTCTCTTTGTTGATTCTATTGTTTATGATTCTTATTCTTTGAAATGTTTTGTCAACTGATTCATGAATTCTGCGATCTTCCTCATTCTTTATGGGTTTTTCCCTTAGTAGCTCTTCAAAATATTCAACGTATGCTTGTTTGATTTGATCTGCATTCTCTAACTTTACGTTTGGTAAATTCCTCTTTATGATGCTAGATGCCTTACTTTCTTTACTAGGTAATAGCCTTTTTCTTATTTTCCAGAATCCACTCGAGTTTATGCCCCTTGTTTCTTTAGGTCATCTAGTTGTTTATAGAGCTTAGTTTTTCATTCCTTTTGTTGCTGTATTCCTATTCGATTATTTATCAGTCTTATTCGTTCACTTGTGATATTGCTCTGTTGGTTGTTATTGCCAACAGAGTTATACGCACGTAATGCGTAGCGGCAGGCAAGTTTTTAAACCGTAGGATGGCGACTGAAGATTGATAAATTATTCATGACATCACACATGGTTCGCGTTTCTGATTCGTTCCCGGTCGCTTCTTTGATTACATTTCACTATATTTTATGTAAGACCAACATAACGCAACATTCTCATGCTGAATTGAGTTGAATGTCGTGGATATTCGTCCGAGCATCGGACACCTGTTTGTATGCGCTATTCGTCCGAGCAGTCGCGCAGCGTGGTATGTGTCGCTTTCCCACACCATGGATTAATTTGGTACTATGACACGCGTATATAAGATAGCCGAGTCGGTTTAGATCGTGTTAGGGTTAGGTTTGGGTTATGTTTAGGGTTAGGGTTAGGGATATGGTTTTGGGCTCGTGAAGTGGTCTTGAGTGAAGTGAATTATTACTTCGCACAAATCAGAAACGCGAACCATGTGTGATGTCATGAATAATTTATCAATCTTCAGTCGCCATCCTACGGTTTAAAAACTCGATAGCGGCCGCCCTTCAGCTTCGCTCCCAATGGCGGTCTGATTGGCTACACGCGTAGAACTACAGTGCTACATTTTTCAATTGCATGCTGTGTAGTACCAGTGAGTAGTGACTCATTAGTAATACTAGTACATCTACTAGTAGTGTGTATAATACAATGTGAATGTGAGTAGCCACAGTTATCATTTGCATTTCACTGCCCAGTATTTACTGACACTGTTGTCAGTGTGAGTGTTGACTGGTAGTGCCACTACTACTACTAGCTAGTACTAGTACTAGTGCTGTAGTGCTAGTGCCGTAGTGGTACTGACTTAGTGATCTACCGAGTCTACGTTACCTCGCTCCTCCTTCTCATCTTCTACAACAGTCTGATAGCCAAAATGCGTCTCGGTCTTAGATTGATTAAATCTTTGGCTGTCATGGCTAGAAACGTATCTGCACGTTACAAACAAACTTTTAAAACAATTTAACTGTTTGTGTACTGTACGCATCCGATTAGCCATATCTTCGGGTAGTGTGTAGTAGCGCCATCTGGCGAGCAATTTAATAACTTTATACAGTCAAGTATGGATGCCCCCATGAACCATATTTTGACTGAGTCTCAAAAGTTTCGCAAGCTATGCCAAAAGGCATATTGCTTTCCACCGAGAAGCGATTCACGGCACGAGATAGAACTTAGCAATATCTTAGACGAGTTCAATTCGTTTGATTATGGTGCTAAATTTGTAAACGATGAGGTAATATGCATCGTTTTACTGACAGTGCAGCGGCAACTGTACGTGGGCTATAGTTACAGTACTACTAGTACTACTAGTACTAGAGCTAACAGTGTCAGTGTCAGTGGACAATGATTACACTACTCACTAGCTGTGTCTTTTACACATGAATTTAATTAATTTCCTTATGTTTCAAGCTAATAATAATATTAATATAAGAATTATATGAGTGTATTGGAAAGCCAGTAATTTTTAATTTTTGTCATCTTGATTGGTTTACTGTGAATATAGTACTATAGTACTAATAATCTACTATTACTAGTGACAATTACTGAATTAGTAATTAATTTAGTAATGTCGACATCAGGTAAATTGCGCTCAGTCTCAGCGTGTATATTTTAGCGCTAATCCTAATCTATAACTATATAAAGATCGAGTAAACGACAATTGAGCATGACAACGTCAAAAGAACAGTACTGGTACACTACGGTACCGGTAGCGATTGTCACTGAATGTGTTGTGTACAATACGTACGTTATCAATGTTATATATACAATATCAAGCTAGTTTATGTTCTAGCACCTACTCGGACTCTACCAAGCAGAAACTGAAGACACTGGCTAACCCATGATTTCATTTAATTGTGTTGTAGGACGCAGTCTCACTTCTCTGCCGACTGAGTGAAAGCATTAGTTCAACAAGCGACCATTTGGTTTCAAAATACAGCCAACTGTTATCACATATAGTTGCAAATCAAAAGGTATCATCAATTATATACTAGATGGCACTGATAAATGGTTTAGGTGGCCAAGCCAGTCATATCTTAAGTCAACGAAGCAGCCTTCTTGTCGACAATTTATGTGCAATCCTGTATCATCTTTAGAGCAATTATTAGATATTATATGACTTCTCTTAAAATTCCTAAATGTATATTCCTTACAAATACCTAAGGTGTATAAGGTAAAAAACTGTTAAGATCGATATTATTAATATTATTTGATTTAAATATGCTTAGGTGATGTCAATTATGTACATAACCAACTATAAAATATCCAGTACTGGTAGTTATAGTTATAGTAAACCATATAGTTTAAAGATAAATGTATGTATTTCTTTGCAATTTTATATTTTGGTTTTGCCACAAGGAGAATATATTGCTGTTTGTAGTTTCTTTTTATTTGAAATTCAATATGCCAATGGAATTTTCTTACAAACAGGTTCATGTGGATTTGCAGTCTTTACACACCCTCGTCCAATATATGATTAGTGCCATCCAGGCATGCCAGCAGTGGACACTTGCAGACACACTGCGTGCCCTCGGAGCTCTGCTCTATGAAAACACAGGCAGACTTGACAAGGTACACGCACGTGGTAGTCTAGTAACAACAAAAATATAACTTATTTGCTACATGGTATAATGAATTTAGATAGATAATGCATACATAATGTTGTGCTTGTTAAGAGTATGTGTGTGCACACGTTAACAGTTACTTTAACGCTATAGTATAAATATTTTGACTTCAATGTTGAAGTCCTTTGCATCATGCTTTGGTAGCATGAGGGTTTTCTTGTGTCAGTTGAGCATAAGGACGATCGATGTTGTGTATGACATACCATTGTTACGAATAAATACTTGCACATCACTTCCCTCTATTGCTAATCGATGTATATTACAGTTTCATGATGTGCTGTTGAGCCATGAGCATGGAATACTGATTGACATAACAAGCAATCAGAGCTTCAGCCTTGATGTCCGAAGAGCAGCCTTGCAATGCGTCGAGAATATGTGCATGAAGTAAGCATATCCCTCTATCATAGAAAGAACAGCTAGGTAGCCATGCCATTTTTCCGTTCACTCAGTCATTAGGTTGGTCATTTTTGCAATATCATTCTGCTGCACCCATAAAGATCAGACAGACTTGAAAATTTACAAGGCTGTTAGAATAACTATATATTTTGATGACACGTTCCCTTTTTATGAGTTCTCAGAGGGAGTTACGTATGTATGATGTTATTGGTGTGCATTTTCAGGACACAGAGTCTACCCTATCTACAGGAAGTGTACGTCAGCTGCTGCCTGCAGCTGTTTCTCACAGCACTGCAGATGCCACGAGACTCGAGAGAAAATGACGTCAGCCACTGCCGGGTGTGTATTCATCGTTTTTGCTTCTTGCCATTAGGCAAATGCTGGAGAGTTAATGTTATTTGTGTTACGCCTAATCGTGTGGTGATCTGGTACCATGATCGACCACAGTCGTTTCATTTGTGAGATATTCACTGTTTGCAGATTCTGGTCAGTGCACTTAGGGGCATCCAAAACATAGCAACCTTCACGAAGAACTCACACATGCAGCAACTTGGCCGCCTACTAGCCGCATTAAAGGTCAGCGTAACATGAGAGGTCATGTAATAGGTATTCGTGTGGGGTAGTTAACTGTGATTACCGCTTATCCGCCAGTTGCTATACTAGCAAAGGAGACAGCCAGATTAAAAAATTGGGGATTTAGAAAGGTGTTCGAATGTAATCGCCACCAGCAACAGTAGTTAAGGACACACGTATGTATTTAATTGCACTGGAAGCCGAGTAGAGAGTGCATAGACACCATGCGTGCTCACAAACACTCGTTTATTCACAGGTGTACATGATGTACGGCTTGCCCGGGCAGAGCCCACACGTGCCCGACTCGCTCTTTCCCACTCCGCTCAGTCGGTACGACCCATCTCCCAACCCTTCCTCCTCTTCCTCCCAATCCAATCTGCTCACTGCCACCCCTGCTCAGGAAGCACGTGTGCAAAGCGGACGGAAAAAGAAAACCGACGCGCGAAAGAAGCGGAAAGGCAACCAGAGGAAGACGCCGCGTAAAGGTGACAGTGCAGCAGACGAACGGGAACAGGGGTCAAGCTCAGGTCAAGAGGCGGATGAAAGCAACCCATCTCTGGCTGAGGGGTCAGCCTATGACCGATATGGACTCACCAGGGGTCTCTGTCTGCAGCCAACATGGAGGGTACGAATGAGTGCTGCCATACGGCCTCACCAGGTGTCTCTGTCTGTAGCCAACATGGAATATTTGTATGACCATTTATTATTGATATTAATAATAATATTAATAATAATATTATTATTATTACTATTATTATTATTATTATTATTAAAGGAATACTTTACTCTAGAATTTGAGAGTATATTATGATAGTATAATAGCACATACCTATAAATATCTATAATTACGTAATCACGTTTGTCATAAAACAACATTGAATTTCGAAATCTTCATTTTTGGGCGCTGACATGACACCCGCAACCGTGCTGCCACCCTAAAAAAGTTGCGCATTTGACAATTTATTTTGCACGTTACAGACCGAGGGCTAATCACAAAAGTGCAATTATATTTATACCTAAATGCTATTTACCCGAACAATATTCATTTTAGGACAAATTTATCCATATTATAACTAAAACTATATGTCATTTATTAGATATTGCAATCTTTCTGCTTTTAAATTAATAAATAAGAAACACCCTCGGTCTGTAACCCTTGGCTGAAAAGTCCGTTTGCGCAACTTTTCAGATAGTGCGCTTTGAGTGGCGCCACCGTCGTTGTAATGAAACTGTAGTCGTTAGTTTTAAAACATTAAAAAAAATTTTTTTTTATGTAACGTAATTTTAACCTAAATCAACTGAAAATAACCCTAGAACCTATTCCTTTAAATCTTGATTGTGTATGATTTAAATATAATTACATGTGCTGTGTTATAAACACTAACAATAATGGCCACTAATGGACATGTTGGCTAATTGCAGGTGAGCAGTTCAGAGAGTGAATACTCAGATACAGAAGGTGGTCAGACAGCCAAGCTTCGGTCGATGCAGGGAAAAGTGAGGCAGTGTGCCTTCTCAACCCTGCTGCAGATCGTTAAGGTAATCAAAGACAAGAAACAAGAATAAACAAAGAACAAACAACTACTATTTCCATCTAAAGTGCAGCTATTTCAAATCGATTATGATAACAGCGTCAGCCTCAGCTATTGCTGTCTCGATCCATCTACATTTGAAATCGCACGAAGTTATGCAAATTGCGAGTTCGTATGTAGGGTTGTGGTTCTCAGAGCATTGACATTGACGCTGTATCCACTAGGCGACGGAAAAGAAGGTGATATTCGGCTACTGGTCGTCGTTCCTACCGGACAGCCCTGTGGCTGGTAGCGGCAGTGGCCTACACACCCAGACTCTGATCACGAGTGTCATGAAGGATCCGTCTCCGAAGGTGAGACAAGCGGCGCTCGGCGCTCTCACCGCCATGTTGGATAACTCTAAGCAGTACCTGGCAGCTGCTGAAGACAGGTAGGTGCATAGGCTAACTTTTTGTTGGCTGACGTGAAGGGGAAAATCCTTTGCGTTTGTATCCTATCGTATTGTATGTGAGGTGTGCCATGCTTGACATGTAATGTTGTATGTGACACGCAGTGCGTACCGTGTTTGACACATCGTGTCATATGTGATGTGCGGTGTGTTCGACACGTCGTTCGTATGTGATGTGCGGCGCGTGGCATGTTTGACACATCGTGTCGCATGTTTGACACATCGTGTCGTATGTGATGTGGCAGGTGTGTTCGAGCACGTGTCATCGTGGTTCGATGTGATTGTGGCGGCGCGTGGCATGTTTGACAACATCGTGTCGCATGTTTGACACATCGTGTCGCATGTGATGTGCGGCGCATGGCATGTTGACACATCGTGTCACATGTAATGTGCAGCGTGTGCATGTTTGACACATTGTGTCGCATGTAATGTGCGGTGTGTTGATACATCATGTCGTACATTACTCGCGGCGCGTGACATGTTTGACACATTGTGTTGCGTGTAACGCATGGCATGTCGACAAATTGTGTTGCGTGTAACGCATGGCATGTTTGACAAATTGCGTTGCATGTACACATGGCGTGTTTCGACACATCGTGTCGTATGTGACGCGCGGCGCGTGGCATGTTTGACACATCGTGTTGAACGTGGCTTGCGACGTGCGGGGTGTGACAGCTGACGGTGATGGTTGTGTGTTGCAGTGAGTCGTGCCGCAGCGCTGCCTTCACAGCCTTCTCCGTTTCGCTCGGATCCATGATCAAGGAGCTGCATCGCAGCCTGCTTCTCGCGATGTCGGCCGAGAACTCCTTCCTGGCTCTCACGCAGAGCATCAAGGTGAGCCAGATCCATCCCGGAATGCCAAGCAGGATCGTCCGGGATTACTGCCCGGGATCGATCCGGAATTGCGATTAGGATTTTATCCAGGATTGTGTGTCAGGGTCCACCAGGATTACTGTCAGGTCCGTGCGGGATTACTGATCAGGATGCGATGCAGGATTACTGATCAGGATTCATGCAGGATTACTAATCAGGATCCATGCAGGATTACTGATCAGGATCCATGCAGGATTACTGATCAGGATCCATGCAGGATTACTAATCAGGATCCATGCAGGATTACTGATCAGGATCCATGCAGGATTACTGGTCAGGATCTGTCTGGAATTTACTGATCACGATCCATGCGGGATTACTGATCAGGATCCATGCAGGATTACTGGTCAGGATCTGTCCGGAATTTACTGATCACGATCCATGCGGGATTACTGATCAGGATCCATGCAGGATTACTGGTCAGGATCCGTGCCGGTTTTCCTGATCAGAATTGATTCGGGATTATTAATCGCGATCCATCCAAGATTGCTGATATGCATCAATCTGGGATTGCAGAATGGGATACATCCAGGGTTACTGATGCACCATGTTTGCATGCAATGCTATATCAGCAGTTATTACATGCTGTACAATCAGTTAAAACACTAGGGGGGGGCATTCGGATTGGTTGCATGGTGGTAGTGGCAGTGGTATCTGGTATGATTAAAAAGAAGTCGAGTGGGTATGGGGTGGGTTGTTTGAAATGCAATGTTTAAATTTATCAGGGAACGTTTGGGGAACACTGAGGACTCTGTCTCTCTGATCACTTTGCAAAGTAGGGTAACGCTTTCATCTGATTTGACTGTAATTACGCTAGTGATTCACTGTTGTTGTGTTCTGCAGTGTCTGGCGGTGCTGGTGTTGAATGTGCCCTATCATAGACTTCACCCGGGCCTGCTCACGAAACTGGTGAAGCAACTCAGAAACTTCATGAACCACCGAGGTATTTGCTAATGCTGTTCTCTGCTGTCTCTCAGTGGCTTTGGCTGTATAAGCTCTCATAAGCCTCACTGATATATAAAAGAGTTCAGGTGAAAGTGAAAACATACTCGTAACCCACACGTGCCGTGTGTGTCAGTGCTCTTATTAAGTTAGTCACTAAGTGATACCGTGAACATATCTAAAGAATGTTGTACATGTCATCATGTCGCATGTCCCATTGTCAGTGTTCGAAATTCACGTCGACCCGTCCGCCCGCCGCCGACAGTTTTGATGCCGGGCCTACAGCTTCTTGATAAAACAGGCCCACTGATCCTACAGCTATTTGATCACCGAAAATTCGAAACACTGAGAAACTGTTACCTGTAGAAATCCTTGCTTGCATATTAACTTCTAGGGGTATTTATTAGCTCATCTGACATAGTCAGATGCAGCTTGTAGAATCGCATGATCGTGCGTGCGTCGTTACCGTCGTCCCGGGGCCGTCACAGTTGGGCAGCAAATCTTACCACCGCTCGACGTAGCGTCACGATATTCGGGACGTGGGGGGGTAATTCCCGAAAAACGAGTTGGGATGTCGAAGCTGGGGTCAAGGTCAAAGGTCAAGAGGTGGTAAAGATAAGGGGAACATTCACTCTTAACTTTAAGGTATTAGGGAGGAAATGGCCAGATTGCGGGCACAAAGTCTAAAGCGGCTGCGACCTAGGCTCGTTGATAGTCGGTGTATAGATCATGGTTAATTAAAAGCGCTTGCACTGTGCCGAAAAATTGAGGTCTACAGAGTCAAAAGGTCAATTGGGCACAGGGCATATTTTAACATTTTCTGAGGACATGTGGTCTGACGCGAGCGACGATTGAAAAACTTTTTTGTTGCAGGCCGGTGAACCTAGCATTTTTATGGGCTTTATTGAAAGGACCATTGAAAGTGTCGCCTTCTGCTGACATTGCGAAGAGTAAGTGTCGCGATAACTTTTGACCCTCAATAGGAGGGTTAAACTGGATTTGTTGCTATTAACAAGGCAAAGAGTATGAACTGCTTTTAGCTATCTAGAAGCCCCCGTCCCCCCACCCTCCCCGCTTAGCCCCGCTCCCCTACCGCGCCCGTCCCGCCCGGCGCCCTTCGCCGCAGCCGCTCCCCCCACCCTCCCCCTACCCTCCATCTGCGGTAGGGGGCGGGTCCTAACAATGATGTGTACGCAACTGCGTGTCTGCATATCTGCGCCTAACAAATGTGGTACTACGCACGACTGAAATTTTACGTTTATAATCGTAGCAACAGACCTCAGATGAGCCCAGACGCTCTGCGGCTCTTGTTTGAAAACTAATCCGTGACAAACCGTGACATACATGTAAACAATGCGTTCTTCCACTGCATATTTGCGCAGCCTGATTGTAAATGAAAGAGCAATAGCCTGGAACCCTGTTCCAAGCTGCGCACCACAGTGTAGTAAACTAAAGGGCAAGTTGCCAGTCGAGTGCGGAATTAGCTGCGACTCGGACCAGCGTTCGAAATTAGTGCCGACCCGGAGGCCCGAGGCCACCAAGTTTTTGCTTCGGCCACCACCTCTACGAAACTGACGGTCCTCTTGACCCGCACTTTTCCCCCTCATATTACGCTGAAATACTACGGTTATCGCAACGGCAGTTTAGACAGACTTGTAAATGGGAGAGCATTCTAATACGCTCTGTTCCTGAACGTAGACGGGGTATCCAAAACATCCTCCAATCATGATTCGCCACACGTACAAAACCTTGTGACAGTCTAAGAAATCGATTGCAACATGTAGCGTAGCCCAGTGTTTTTATGACCGCATAACAATAAGTTCATATGTCGCAGGGGTTATCGTGGGGAATAAGGGCACGACCAGTGACATCTGACACGCACGTAATCAAAGCTGTTAATTGAATTCGTCACTTTTCTTTACGTAGAAAGTGGACTATTTTAATTCAGTTAGCTATCTAGAAGCAATGTAAACAGTATATACTTCAAGATTCTAGGCACTTGTAACTTTGAGGATGTGTGGCAGCATTGATCTATGCATGGGGGTACCCTGGACTGGGGAGGAGAAAAACGAAAGTAAAACCTTTCCCAGAAGCTCCCCACGACATTCCTAGAGCTTGAAATGTATTATTTTACCAACTCTATGTTACATGTATGCTGTTAATGCCAATGGTTCTTTTTATATACTATTTTGTTACCCACTGCTAGTAAATAAGCGGACCACCAACTTTTGTGCAGGACCACCGACTTTCTGAAGTTGGTGGTCCTGCTGTCCACTAGATTTTCAGCCAAAATTCGAACCCTGGCTGCGAGTAACATGAAATCGTTTCTCATTGGTGGGTGATCGTTGGTCTGGCCTGAGCAAGTGTCTCAGATTTCGACCAATCGACATGACTGTATAATCGACACATGGTTAGACTGGTGTACGTATGACGGCTCCACTTGCAATGTTATGAGACGCTACTACGTTGCTACCGATGTGTACCAGACTACCAGTCTGTCTCTCTGCTGTCAAGGTGGAGGGTCGTAGTTACCAAGGAGCTACATATAACAACGATGTGGCGTTTCCTTAATTGTGAGCCCCCGGCAAAGAAGCATAAACTGTCATCCGACGAGAGGAAGGAAAAACAGAGAAATTATGATTATGGACATTGATAATGACTATTAAACACAAGGAAGAACATGATATGCTGTTTTATTACTGTAATTTGCTCCAAAATTGGCGGGCCTACAGCTTTTAGGAGCTATAGGCCCTGCAGGCCTGTAGCTTTTTTTGCTCAGTGGCAAACACTGCTCGTTGTAGATCCCAACGTGAGAGTCGCCTGTCTCACATGTCTCGTTGTAGATCCCAACGTGAGACATACCTGTCTCACATGTCTCGTTGTAGATCCCAACGTGAGAGTCGCCTGCCTCACGTGTCTCGGCTCCGTGCTGCAAGCTCCCGTCACGGAGGTCCTCGACATCTTCCAGGGAGCGGGGCCGGAGAGCAAGCACCATCGCCGTGACGACGACGACGACGACAGCGGCGACGCGGCGCCGAGGATGAGCTGGCTAATCGAAGCCTGCATCGCGAACATTCTCACCGAGCAGGATGCGTCAACGTCGTCGGACCGGCCACCAGGAGGCGCCGCCGTGCGGGCCGTGCCGCCGCTGCCTGTGCGTCTGGAGTCGCTGCAGGTGCTGGCGATCATGGCCAAGCACCACTTCCCTGTCATAAGGTACAGTGGAACCCCGATTTACGCGCCCCCGATTTAACGCAAATTCGGATATAACGCGATGAGTTGTTGGACCACTTTTTTTTGCTCTTATATAGCCAAGTATATATAACCCCGATTTAGTGGGACCCCGCTTTTTTTGGCGGTGACATTTTATTGACCCCAACCATCGCGTTATAACGGTGCTACACTGTATCAGCTTCTTGTAACGCGTCGCGGAATCTCTTAGTGTCGGGTCGTCTCGTCTGGTTGGAAACAGAGTCGGCCGTCAGCCACACGTGTGTAGGTCTATAACTATCGGCCGAGTAAAATATCGACGGAGAATGTTGGCGCGGATAATCGTATTTCGTCTGGGTCAGTTCCCGCAAATGGAGCCTCCTCCTCTCCCTGATCGTCGATGCCGACCTTGGGTTGACCCCTGAGATCGTCGACGCTGACCTTGGGTTGACCCCTAAGATCGTCGACGCCGACCTGGGGTTGACCCCGATCGTCGACGTCGACCTTGGGTTGACTCTTCAACCTCCAACAACAATCTTGAGTTGACCCCCGAGATTGTTGACACCGATCTTGGGTTGACCCCTGCGATCGTCGATGCCGACCTTGGGTTGACCCCCGATTGTCAAAACCGACCTTGGGTTGACCCCCGAGATCGTCGACGCCGATCTTGGGTTGACCCCCGAGATCGGTAGCACCGACCTTGGGTTGACCCCCGAGGTCGTCGCGACCTTAGCGGTAATGATCGTGCGTTATCGCGTGATTTCTCGCCGTGCAGGCCTGTTGTCGGCGGCTTCTCCCGGCTGATGCTCGCCTGCCTGCAGGAGAGGGAGACCTCCGTGCGGCTGCACACGGTCAAGCTGCTCGAGGACCTTGGCTTCTCCATGCTACAGAGCCTCGCAGGCAAGCCACCCGACGCGATCACCGTCGACGAGGTGAGGGTGTGTCGCCATGGCAACGACGGCGGCCGCAGCAGTCGTCCTGGCCGTGGTTTTCCCGGACAAACTTGGACGGTGTCTGCCGCAGTGAAGCTGACTTGCCTCGGTGTCCGTGACAGGTTGTCCATGCTGCACGTGACTGAATGAGTGCATGAATCGATTAATGAATGAATGAATGAATGAATGAAGGAATGAATGAATAAATTGATGAATGTAGGGATGAATGAATGAATACTTGAATGAATGAAAGAATGAATAAATGGATTAATGAATGAATTAATGGGCGGACGGACGGACGGACGGATAGACGGATGGACGGACGATAGAAGGATGGATAAATAAACGAACGAATGAATGAATGCATGCGTGAATTAATGAATGCATCAATGAATGAATAAATGAATGAGTGAATAAATGAATGAATGAGTGAACGAACAAACGAATAAATGAATGAATTAATTAATTAATGAATGGATGAATGAATGAATGATTGATTGAACGATTGAATAATATACCAATAACTAATAAATCAATGAATAATGAATAGATAAGGAAATAAATAAATGACAGTGTGTGTCGTTTGATTTCGCAGGCCGTTGCAGTGTGGGGATCCCTTGTCGGAGGGCCACTGCTCGGACTGCTACAGACTACAGGACACACAACAATTGCACTCAGAGCTACGGTGTGTGACTGCCTATCCAACATGGGCGCCGTCGTATTCGAACTTCTGCCGGTATGTGCGCTGCCCTGCATGTCGATACGAGCGTAGTAAGTGACGGAAATCCGGCCTCTGTTGTAAGTCACGATGCAATGTGTATCACAATGAAAGTCATGCTCTTCAGTGGATGCTAATGCGAACTTTACTTTGAGAAATTTTGGGTGACTCTCCCAGTGTTTCACACAACAATTTCGCATGGACACAATCTTATAGTTGAATGATTCTATGGTCTCTTTTTTTGAGGTCACATTATTGTGAGATTTATTCCTTGCATGGCTACGTTATTGAAAGATCTCATTTTGAGGTCCCGTTCTTGTGGAAACAATTTCTTGGGAGATAACTTCATCATGAGATCTTTTCAATGAGGGATCCGATTCGTTGTGCGATGTTTTTATTGCGAGATCTGTTGCCATGGTGACAAGCTTGTCAATTGCGTGCGTAGCTCGACCGCCGGATCGCCTGCATAA
Organism: Priapulus caudatus; assembly: GCF_000485595.1. NCBI lineage: Eukaryota > Metazoa > Priapulida > Priapulimorpha > Priapulimorphida > Priapulidae > Priapulus > Priapulus caudatus. The sequence continues at coordinate 63,549 of NW_014577261.1, read as the reverse complement.
CTCTGCTGCTCGGACTTATTGCTGACGAAGACTACAGGGTCCGTGGCGCGGCCGTGAGGGCGCTGGGGTTCTACGTTCTCTTCCCGTCCCTTGTGCAGGTATGTTCCATTGTTCGAACGCGCGTCTAAGTCAATACATGTTTATTTTTGAGCGAGTTGCAGTTAACGCAGTCGGATTTTTGCTTTGCTGGTTTCTAAAGGCAAGGGTGCGCGAGAGTGAGCTGGTGTTAGAGATAATTTTGCACTATTCGTTTGCCGTATATCATCGGATTCGAGTTTGCAGATATGTCTGTGATTTTATTAGGATGTTGGTTTCGTAACGGACAGTGCCGCAGCGATATTGTCCTGCATGGAAGACTCGGTGTCCAACGTACGAGTTAAAGCCATGTGGTCGGCTGGAAATGTGTGCGACGCCCTCATCCTTAACAAGTGAGTCTCTCTGTGATTACTGCTGCCATCTAGTGTCAATTTAATTTACTTCGGGTGCAAACTTGCTTGAAGCTGAAACGTCGCGTTCAAGACGAGTTTGCAGTGGTTTGAGTGCAGGCACACGTCGTGTGTTTCGTAAGCCGTGAGGTGTATGGCCGTAATTTGTCATGTCATGCTTGCAGGGATAAGGAAAATGGCGACTTTTTATCAGAGTTTCCGGATGCTCTCCTGCTGCAGTTTTTCAGAGCTTGTATTGCCGCAACTCAGGATAATGACAAGGTAATTAATTGATTGGGGGGATACCACATGACAAATAGCACTTATCATGGTCTGGGAAATGGGAAGAGTCTGAGAATCATTGTGTTGCCTTTACATGGTGCACGTGATGTCTCCTAAACAGGGCATCAGGATCTGGATCCTAATATTAATCATACGTACACTCCATATCTCCATGTTGAAACAGCTCTTGATACAAGATAAAACGTAGATTTAGCGAAAAGATCGCGATTCGAAAAACCATGTCGCGACTTTTAACTGGATAGTCGTTTTTATCTGACGATTTTTTTTTTTTATATTTAATACAATGTATTAATTTACGTCTAGTTGAACTTTTATCTTATATTTGTAATGTGGTTGTTTATTTAATTTGATAATGAAAGAGATGTGCATTATTTCGATAACCGTTTGGGACTATTTCACACTGACATATGAACATGGACGTACGTGTGGTTACTATTAGTATTTACAATTCAGTGAACTTTTTTTGCTTTAAATTCCTGCCCTTTCGTGTCATTTTCTGGTTGGTATATGTATTATAACAGTCAAACAAAAATTCGTGTTCTGGACGGGATTCTTACTATCCACTTGGTCAAAATTGTCGTGACCCTGAAGGTATTCTCAGACCTATCATCTCACGATAGCAGTATCCTTCTCAGAACATGGCCGCCTTAATAATATCCATTGATCCGTAATGTTAGTTGATCTCCTTGTTTTTGCGACGCTAGGTGAAGTACAGTGCTGTGCGAGCGTTGGGTAACCTGCTGCGATACGCGCCGCATGAATCACTACGTGAGTACGACCACTCGTTACTGTCAGCACACGCATGTTGCTCTATGAAAAAGACAGCATTCAGTGGATGTACTTGGATTGAATTATATTCAATAAAGATTTAATAATAATAATAATAATATAATAATAATGTAATAATATAATAATAATATGATAATAATATAATAATAATAATAATAATAATAATAATAATATAATAATATAATAATAATGTAATAATATAATAATAATTATTATTATTATTAATTAGTGTGTATTCCCACCTGTTGTTGTTACCAGAGGACCCGATGTTTGTGGACCTGGTGGAACAGGCGGTGTCACGACTAGTAAGGAACATGTCCACAGGGGCAGTCAAGGTAAGCGCCAACAAGTGACCATTGCGAGTGACCGCAAGGGTCAGGAGTCACAGTGCGTAGCCATTAGAGGCAAGACTCTCAGTGGGTGACCACAAGGGGGAGCTGAAACTAGAATTTATCGGGAATTAATCCGTGAATTTTAACCGGAATTAAATCGGGAATTCGAGATTTAATTCGAGTCGCGGCAGGAAACACCTGCAGTCTTGGCGCATGCGCAGTCTCGCATGTAAGACACTGTGACCTTGACACACTGTTTTCAGGTGCGCTGGAACTCGTGCTACGCTCTCGGCAACATGTTCAGGAACGACTGCCTGCCTCTTGGCTCTGCAAACTGGGTGGTGAGTGTTGCCATGGGATGAGGAAAAGCGACACATCATACAGTAAAAACCCGCGTATAAGAACTTGCATTTTTCCAAGTTAGCCTAAAAAGGTTTATAATTGGTGTTTACTGGGAAATTAGGCTATTTAGGTTCTTAAATAGGTTCTTATTTTCTTAAGAAAAAAAGGTGCTTGTTGCTGGTAGAATATTGGTGCAGTCCATTGTTTATATAAAATATGCATATAATTATGAATTTTATCAAATAAGAACCTATTTTAATTTTTAGGCTAAAACAGGTCCTCAATTATGTCAAGGGGTCTAAATGGAAAATCATAGCCTAACAGGTTCTTAATCACTAGGTTCTTATACGCGGGTTTTTAGCTCACCTTGACATCGTCAAGCTGAGCTATTGGCATGGGTCGTCGTCCGTCGTACGTCTGTCCGTCCGTCTGTCCGTCAACATTTGGCTTCGGTCAACGATAACTCAGGAACCATTTGACCCACATGTTTGAAATTGGGTGTAGTTGTTACTGCTATGCTCCCATATTAAACGTCCTATTTTGGAGCACGCCAGTCGACATACTTTCGAGCCACAGCGATTTTTTGGCAAAAATGGGAATTGCCATTAGTCAGTTCAGGTTCAACGGATTTTGCTCATTTTTGGTATGTGAATGAATAAGGGCTAGGGGTTTTTATATTAAAAAAAAAAAATGCCCCATTAGGTAGGGTTTGGCAATTATATAGCATATTATATAGACACAAACAGTCTGTGGTGTCACACTCGTCTGTTCGTTTTACAAGATTTCATTGACATATCTTTAATGCAAATTGGTATTTTCTCTCCACCCTGCCGATAAAACGTCTATATTAAAGTTTTACAAAACATGTCGGAACGCAGCATAACCTATTTATTTCAAACGCCATCGCTACAAAGCGGGTATAGCCGGTCACAAATTGTGATTCATTTTGGTTTATAAATTATTATTGCGATATACAGATGGCAATCGTTTCTATAATGTACGTCGATGGTTGCTCATAAAACTGACTTCTTCTTAACTCACTCATTGTGTCCTTTTTTGTGGTGAGCTACAGTGTCATTGACACTTTCATTAATGTATCTGGTCGATTGCAGTGTCGCTGTGACGTTCGCCGTGTCACCCTGGTGGGAGAAGCGGTAGTTAGCATGTGCGGAGAGGAGGCGTGGAACGCAGTAGTTAGCATGTGTGGAGAGGAGGCGGGGAAAGCAGTAGTTAGCATGTGTAGAGAGGAGGCGGGGAAAGCAGTAGTTAGCATGTGTAGAGAGGAGGCGTGGAACGCAGTAGTTAGCATGTGTAGAGAGGAGGCGGGGAAAGCAGTAGTTAGCATGTGTAGAGAGGAGGCGGGGAAGACAGTAGTTATCATGTGTAGAGAGGAGGCGGGAAAGCAGTAGTTAGCATGTGTGGAGAGGAGGCGTGAACGCAGTAGTTAGCATGTGTAGAGAGGAGGCGGGAAAGAATTAGTTAGCATGTGTAAGAGGAGGCGTGGAACGCAGTAGTTAGCATGTGTAGAGAGGAGGCGTGGAACGCAGTAGTTAGCATGTGTAGAGAGGAGGCGGGGAAAGCAGTAGTTATCATGTGTAGAGAGGAGGCGGGGAAAGCAGTAGTTAGCATGTGTGGAGAGGAGGCGTGGAACGCAGTAGTTAGCATGTGTAGAGAGGAGGCAGGGAAAGCAGTAGTTAGCATGTGTAGAGAGGAGGCGGGGAAAGCAGTAGTTAGCATGTGTGGAGAGGAGGCGGGGAAAGCAGTAGTTAGCATGTGTGGAGAGGAGGCGGGGAAAGCAGTAGTTATCATGTGTAGAGAGGAGGCGTGGAACGCAGTAGTTAGCATGTGTAAGGAAGGAGGCGGGGAAGCAGTAGTTATCATGTGTAGAGAGGGGCGGGAAAGCAGTAGTTAGCATGTGTGGAAGAGAGGCGTGGAACGCAGTAGTTAGCATGTGGTGAGAGGAGGCAGGGAAAGAGTAGTTAGCATGTGTAAGTGGAGGCGGGGAAAGCAGTAGTTAGCATGTGTAGGAGAGAGGCGGAAAGGGTAGTTAGCATGTGTGGAGAGGAGCGCTAGAACGCAGTAGTTAGCATGTGTAGAGAGAGAGGGGGGAAAGAGTAGTTATCATGTGTAGAGAGGAGGGGAAAGCAGTAGTTAGCATGTGTGGAGAGGAGGCAGGGAAAGCAGTAGTTAGCCATGTGTGGAGAGGAGGCGTGGAAAGCAGTAGTTAGCATGTGTAGAGAGGGCGTGAACGCAGTAGTTAGCATGTGTAGAGAGGAGCGAGGGAAAGCAGTAGTTAGCATGTGTAGAGAGGAGGCGTGGAACGCAGTAAGTTAGCATGTGCGGAGAGGAGGGGGAAAGCAGTAGTTAGCATGTGTGGAGAGTAGGTGGGGAACAGTAGTTAGCATGTGTAGAGAGAGCGTGGAACGCAGTAGTTAGCATGTGTAGAGAGGAGGTGGGAAAGCAGTAGTTAGCATGTGTAGAGAGGAGGCGTGGAACAGCAGTAGTTAGCATGTGTGGAGGAGGCAGGGAAAGCAGTAGTTAGACTATGTGTGGAGAGGAGGCGGGGAACGCAGTAGTTAGCATGTGCGGAGAGGAGGCAGGGAAAGCAGTAGTTAGCATGTGTGGAGAGTAGGTGGGGAAAGCAGAGTAGTTTAGCATGTGTAGAGAGGAGGCGTGGAACGCAGTAGTTAGCATGTGTAGAGAGGAGGCGTGGAACGCAGTAGTTAGCATGTGTAGAGAGGAGGCAGGGAAAGCAGTAGTTAGCATGTGTAGAGAGGAGGCGTGGAACGCAGTAGTTAGCATGTGCGGAGAGGAGGCGGGAAAGCAGTAGTTAGCATGTGTGGAGAGTAGGTGGGGAAAGCAGTAGTTAGCATGTGTAGAGAGAGGCGTGGAACGGCAGTAGTTAGCATGTGTAGAGAGGAGGAGGCGTGGAACGCAGTAGTTGCATGTGTGGAGAGGAGGCTGTGAAGCGCAGTAGTTATCATGTGTAGAGAGGAGCGTGGAACGCAGTAGTTAGCATGTGTAGAGAGGAGGCAGGGAAAGCAGTAGTTAGCAATGTGATAGAGAGGCATTAACGCATAGTTAGATCGTGCGGAGAGGAGGCGCGGGAAAGCAGTAGTTAGCATGTGTGGAGAGAGAGTGGGGAAAGCAGTAGTTAGTCATGTGTAGAGAGGAAGGCGTGGAACGCAGTAGTTAGCATGTGTAGAGAAGGAGCAGGGAAAGCAGTAGTTAGCATGTGTGGAGAGGAGGCGGGAAAGCGAGTAGTTAGCATGTGTGGAGAGGAAGGCGTGGAACGCAGTAGTTAGCATGTGTAGAGAGGAGGCAGGGAAAGCAAGTAGTTAGCATGTGTGGAGAGCAGAGGCAGGGAAAGCAGTAGTTAGTCGTGTGTAGAGGCATTCGTGGAACGCAGTAGTTAGCATGTGTAGAGAGGAGGCGGGGAAAGCAGTAGTTAGCATGTGTAGAGAGGAGGCGTGGAACGCAGTAGTTAGCATGTGTGGAGAGGAGGCAGGAAAGCAGTAGTTGCATGTGTGGAGAGGAGGCGTGGAACGCAGTAGTTAGCATGTGTGGAGAGGAGGCGGGGAAAGAGAAGTAGTTAGCATGTGTAGAGAGGAGGCGCGGGGAAAGCAGTAGTTAGCATGTGTAGAGCAGGAGGCGGGGAAAGAAGTAGTTAGCATGTGTGGAGAGGAGCGCGTGGAACGCAGTAGTTAGCATGTGTAAGAGGGAGCAGGGAAAGAGAAGTAGTTAGCATGTGAGAGGGAGGCGGGGAAAGAAGTAGTTAGCATGTGTGGAGAGGAGGCGGGGAAAGAAGTAGTTAGCATGTGTGAGAGAGAGGCGTGGAACGCAGTAGTTAGCATGTGTGGAGAGGAGGCGGGGAAAGAAGTAGTTAGCATGTGTGGAGAAGAGGTCGTGGACGCAGTAGTTAGCATGTGTGGAGAGGAGGCAGGGAAAGCAGTAGTTAGCATGTGTAGAGAGGAGGCAGGGAAAGCAGTAGTTAGTATGTGCGGAGAGGAGGCGGGGAAAGAAGTAGTTAGCATGTGTAGAGAGGAGGCGGGGAAAGCAGTAGTTAGCATGTGTAGAGAGGAGGCGTGGAACGCAGTAGTTAGCATGTGTAGAGAGGAGGCAGGGAAAGCAGTAGTTAGCATGTGTGAGAGGAGGCAGGAAAGCAGTAGTTAGCATGTTGTAGAGAGGAGGCGTGGAACGCAGGTAGTTAGCATGTGCGGAGAGGAGGCGGGGAACGCAGTAGTTAGCATGTGTGGAGAGGAGGCAGGGAAAGCGTAGTTAGCATGTGTAGAGAGGAGGCGTGGAACGCAGTAGTTAGCAGTGTGCGAGAGGAGGCAGGTAAAGCAGTAGTTAGCATGCGCGAGAGAGGAGGCGGGTAAAGCATCGTTTAGCATGTGTAGAGAGGAGGCAGGGAAAGAAGTAGTTAACATGTGTGGAGAGGAGGGTCGTGGAACGCAGTAGTTAGCATGTGAGAGAGGAGGCGGGGAAAGAAGTAGTTAGCATGTGTGGAGAGGAGCGCGGAAAGGGCAGTAGTTAGCATGTGTAGAGAGGAGGCGGGGAAAGATAGTAGTTAGCATGTGTAGAGAGGCAGGCAGGGAAAGCAGTAGTCAGCATGTGCGGAGAGGAGGCAGGGAAGCAGTAGTTAGCATGTGGTGAGAGGAGGCGGGGAAGCAGTAGTTAGCATGTGTAGAGAGGAGGCGTGGAACGCAGTAGTTAGCATGTGTAGAGAGGAGGCGTGGAACGCAGTAGTTAGCATGTGCGGAGAGGAGGCAGGGAAAGCAGTAGTTAGCATGTGCGGAGAGGAGGCGGGCGAAAGCAGTAGTTAGCATGTGCGGAGAGGAGGCGTGGAACGCAGTAGTTAGCATGTGTGGAGAGGAGGCGGGGAAAGCAGTAGTTAGCATGTGTGGAGAGGAGGCGTGGAACGCCAGTAGTTAGCAATGTGTAGAGAGGAGGCGTGGAACGCAGTAGTTAGCATGGTGTGGAGAGGAGGCAGGGAAAGCAGTAGTTAGCATGTGTTAGAGAGGAGGCAGGCGAAAGTACGTTAGGGGCATGTGCGGAGAGGAGGCAGGCAAGCAGTAGTTAGCATGTGCGAGAGGAGGCGGGAAAGCAGTAGTTAGCGATCGCGCGGAGAGGAGGCGTGGAACGCAGTAGTTAGCATGTGTAGAGGAGGAGGCGGGAAAGCCGTAGTTTGCGTGTGTGGAGAGGAGGCGGGAAAGCAGTAGTTTATCATGCGCGGAGAGGAGGCGTGGAACGCAGTAGTTAGCATATGTAGAGGAGGAAGCAGGGAAAGCAGTAGTTAGCATGTGCGGAGAGGAGGCGGGGAAAGCAGTAGTTAGCATGCGCGGAGAGGAGGCGTGGAACGCAGTAGTTAGCATGTGTAGAGAGGAGGCAGGGAAAGCAGTAGTTAGCATGTGCGGAGAGGAGGCAGGGAAAGCAGTAGTTAGGCATGTGTGGAGAGGAGGCGTGGACCGCAGGTAGTTAGCATGTGTAGAGAAGGAGGCGTGGAACGCAGTAGTTAGCATGTGTAGGGAGGAGGCGGGGAAAGCAAGTAGTTAGCATGTGTAGGGAGGAGGCAGGGAAAGCAGTAGTTAACATGTGTAGAGAGTAGGCGGGAACGCAGTAGTTAGCATGTGCGAGAGGAGCGGGGAAAGCAGTAGTTAGCATGTGTGGAGAGGAGGCGTGGAACGCAGTAGTTAGCATGTTAGAGAGGAGGCGGGGAAAGCATCGTCGTAAAGCGACCGGTTAGCCTGCGTTCTTCAGCTCTGCATCTCATGGCATTGAATAAAGTGCGGTGCGGGAGAATGCGGCCGGTATGTTCGCGTGTGTTTGCGTAAATGTATTTGCTACGTATCCGGTCAATTGACTGTCCGTCTCGTTGATAGGCAGACGTGCTCACCGCTCTGGCGTCTGTCGTCAGAGAATGCAAAAACTTCAAGGTTCGCATCAACGCGGCTCTGGCGCTTGCAGTGCCCACCAGGCGGCAGCACTACGGCTCCGCGGAACTGTATCTGGGTCTGTGGAGGGTGCTGATTGAGGCTCTTGAAGCCTCTGACCAGATGGACGACTTTTCCGAGTTCAAGTACAAGGACAACCTCACCGACCAGGTGTGTGAGGATCTGATATGGTTCTGTGTTATGTTTGGAGTATTAAATGGTTTTTTGGTGTACCTGTAGTACTGCCAAAGTGAATTTTTAGCTCACCTTGACATCGTCAAGCTGAGCTATTGCCATGGGTCGTCGTCCGTCCGTCCGTCCGTTCGTTCCGTCAACATTTGGCTACGCTCAACGATAACTCAGGAACCGTTTGACCCACATGTTTGAATTGGTATAGTTGTTACTTGCTGATGCTCCATATTAAACGTCCTATTTGCGGAGCACGCAGTCGACGTACTTTCGAGCCACGCGCAATTGTTTTGGCAAAATGGGAATTGCCATTAGTGAGTTCAGGTTCAACGGATTTTGCTCATTTTTGTATGTGAATGAATAAGGTCTAGGGGTTTGATATTTTTTTTAATTATGCAAATTAGGTGTGTTTGACCAATTATATAGCATATTATATAGACACGCAGATAACAAACAAGTCTGTGGTGTCACACTCGTCTGGTTCGTTTACAAGATTTCATTGACAATATCTTTAATGCAAAATTCCTCGCTATGAACATATTATGATTTATACTATTATTATTATATTATTATTATTATGATATAATGATTTATGCTAAGAAACATCAAAGCGGGTATAGCGCCATCTACTGTCACAAATTGTAATTCATTTTGGTTTATAAATTATTTATATCAAGAGTATATAATGGGAGTTCTTCCATATATACTCTTTGTTTCTATAATGTACGTCGATGGTTGCTCAATTAAAACTGACTTCTTCTCACTCACTCATTTGTGTCCTTTTTTGTGGTGAGCTACAGTGTCATTGACAGTTTCATTTCATTTTTGATGCACATTGATAAAAGCTTTTGCTGAGTAATGGTTTTTCTACCTTCACGTCTGTCTCTAAAATGTCATGCACACTAAAAGTTAGACTTGTACTTAGGTTTGGATTTAGCTTTTTTTCCATTTTGTAGCTGTTTTATTGGTGGATGAAGTTTTAGATTTATGTTTTACTTATTGACACCAACAGTTATGCGCGACACTGCTACATCTGTCATGGCTGCTGGCAAAGGATGACCTTGAGGCAGTAAATGCTCTCGTCTGTGAGGGATTTGACGTGCTCTCCACCTACCTGGCCAAGTACACGAGAAATCTCGCACTGGCAGAGCCTCCCGTGAAAGGTAGGATGGTTGAATTCACGTTCGTGTGCATTCTGCGGTTTTGGTTTTTAAAGATGTCGTAACACGAGCTGGGACGTAACGTCTGTACTCTTCTCCATTTTCGCAGGCCAGACTGTTAGTGCTGCCATGGCAATGGAACATCTTTGTGAATTATCTGGTACAGACCTAACTACAGCTCAGGTTTCAGCACTAGAGGGCATCACGGTAGCATTTTCTGTATCTATAGAACAAATAGAATGATAGCAAATATACGTTGAATAGCACTGACGTGATATATTTGAATTGATTTATACCTGGGAAATGATGGGCTTATATACATGTTATTATTTCTTAAGAATTAAAGCATTCGTTTATGACTAAATCAAAATGAAATAGCCTGCAGAATTTGTTCTTATTTACGCTTTTTATTGCAACTTGTTGCAAGATGCTATTTTCTGTCAATTCCACCCTCACATCCTTTGACCATTCTACACTCTAAATCATCTTTCTATCAAAACTACATGCAGTATTGGTGTAGTGGTCAGTAGCACATTTCTTGAAGCCCACCCATGCCTTTGGCACATTGTAAAAAAATGAGGTGCATACAGCGGTTTTATTGAGGATTTTGTTCTACGTCACGGTGGCGTCATCCCAGACTCCGCTGCCCTCCCGCCCCCACAGTCCAGCAATAGCTTGGCTGTGGTACTGCGCGCGTGTATATAGGCAACATCAACAACAATGTTAAACATCTGCTGGACGTATAACAACGTGTGCGCTCCTAGTCCATGCATCACCCACAGAAAACTCTATAAGAATGCGTGCAGTGTGAGTGTGCGTGCCTGCGTGTGTGTGAGTGCGTGTCTACTTGTGTGCATGCGTGTACGTGCGTGCGTGTGTCTGTGCGTGCGTGCGTGTGTGTGTGTGTGTGTGTACGTGCGTGCGTGCGTGTGTGTGGAAGGGGATACTTCAGTAAGAGCTGTCAGCCTGATGCTATAGCCGTACGTGATTGGCTGCCGAGCTAGCGTGATGTGGCCATGCCTCCCAGCTGTAAGCAGAGAGCCTAAGGTTAGACACATCGCCCTAGAGATCATCTCTGTGACGGAGGCTTCAGCGCTGAGCGTGTAGCTACCAACTCCCGACTGTGCCCACGATCCGTTGAACAGACAAGATGGTAATGTCAACTTTATGTCGTGTGTATGTGTGTGTGTGTATGTGTGCGTGTGCGTGTGCGTGTGCGTGTGCGTGTGCGTGTGCGTGTGCGTGTGCGTGCGCGTGCGTGTGTTGTTCGTGTGCGTTTGCGTGTGCGTGCGCGTGCGTGTGCGTGTGCATGTGTGTGTCTGTGTGTGTGTGTTGTGTGGTTGTGTGCGTGCCTGCGTGCTTGCGTGTGTGAGAGAGAAAGAGAGCGAGAGAGAGTAACTGAGAATTGATAGCGTAGTCTAATACCGATGATGTTATTGCTCGTTATAGTTATATATATATATATATAATATATTATGCCTATTATTTATATCGATGCATGCACGTATAATCTTTCAATTCGTAAGAACTCTTGTCAAATATTGTCTCTTTAAAAAGCCTAGTAATATTAACGCATTAAACAAACTGGGAACATTTGTGAGGATTGAATTTGTGTCAAACATTTGTATTTTTGAGACATTTGTGATATTATTTCCAGACTTCCAGAGTACAGGGAACTACTTATGTAGACAAGGGAGAGAAGGTAACTCTTATCGTGTTGACTTCTCCTAATATAACAAGTAGTTAATGATTTCATGTGCAGAATATGCTTTCGTTCTCTAACAGAACCTAATGCTGCAGTTTTATTCGATATTTTAGCTACTATACTTCTTGGCATTTTCTTCCTTACATCTGCTGAAATCTGAACTGTTTTATACTGTAGTTTCACAGCCGGCACGTGCTGCTTATGTAATTGCGTTTATATTTACAGCCAGAGAAAGGCCGCTTCCTGCATTTCGACCATGTCACCTTCTGGGTGGGCAACGCAAAGCAGGTAACGGTGTCACGCAGGAAATCTAGCTTCCATAATGCACATATGTGCGGTGCACACGCGCGCGCTGGCTAAAGCGTTCGCGAAATATCGTCGCTATATTTGTATACTAGTCGTAAAAGATAATAAATTAACGTAAAGTTTATTTACGTCAGGGAAATGATATTGGCAGTAAAGTCTTTTTGCACGGTGGCAGGAATATGTAGCTACTGGGTGGGCGAGGGGGAGGGGGAGGGGGAGGGGTTGCAGTGCTCGTGGTCATAATAGCATCGGCTTACTTGCTATGACACAGCTGCGTGTTTGTTTTGCAGGCTGCAGCCCACTACTGTATATGCATGGGATTTGAGCCAGTCGCGTACAAGGGATTGGAAACAGGTAGCAGACAAGTTGTGTCCCATGTGGTCAGGCAAAATAAGGTTTGCGCTCTCTTGCTCTCTACTCAACTGTCTGTCCCTGTGTCGCATTCCCAAGTTATTTCCATCTTCCTTGCCACTCCGTCTTCGTTACTCAAATATCATTTTTGGGGGGGCAAGGTATCACGGGTTAGTCACGTGATACTCACGTTGATTTTACACATGCTGTGTAATTTGCGCGTTTAGTGCTTCCGTTCTAAGATTCTATGCATATGATTAGATTCTTGTTGTATGTATAATTTTTAAACCCTTTTTAAGATGCATATCTCGTTTTTTTGTAGATCCTGTTCCAGTTCCAATCTGCGCTGAATCCTTACGACAAGGGTATGTAAGTGCAACGTTTTATCACAGCGGTTGCCACTATTAATTTGCAATCCCGGCTGTGCGATATGCTCTCGTCTGAGTCGAAGATCCAAATGTTCTATTTATAAACACATCTTCTCGTCAAGGTCTCACCACATGATCAAGTTTGTTGGTTGCGAGTGTCGGAAGGTGGGGGGTGGGGAGGTCGTGTTGTTATGGTGAGATTTATGTGCGCGTTTTGCAACTCGGGGAAGATTCACTATGCGTTTCTCCTGCACTCATCTGTCTCCCACTATCACAGTACCGAGTATTACATGTGCAGAAACCTACAGAAACCGAGAGTATTCTGCAGTCGTGTGCAGGGCCGGACTGGCGATCGGGAGCACCGGGAGTTTTCCCGGTGGCCTGGCCTGCTAAGTGGCCTGCCCCCCAATTAAAAAATAAATAAAAATAATCTGCGGCCTGCAGGCCACACACACACATATATATTTTTTTATCTGCGGCCTGCAGGGCTATTATTATAGGTGGGTGCGGAGTGATGTCACGTCCGAGACCCCCAGCTTCAAAAGTGGCCTGACTGGGGCTATATTTCGCGCTATATTTCCCGGCCTGAATGATTTTTCCAGTCCGTCCCTGGTCGTATGAGATGTGTGTCTCGTGCGTGAGGAAGAACGTAAAGGCAACTAGTCTAAAAAATATATGCTGCCATGTGGTTGGGTATGAAGCGCGCGCGCCCTTCTAACTGGGTCAGAATGCCTGCCTACTAGTGGCTATTTATATCTCCATCTTGTGGCCGTCCGTCAACCTCGGAACTTTCTCCGTATTGCTCTCTCTCTCTCACTCTCTCTCTCTCTCTCTCTCTCTAGGTTCTGGTTCGGTGATGACAGCCAGAATTCCACAACACAGTATCTGCTCTGCGCTCCCATTGTCGTCACAAACTACGAGAAACGATCCCAAGATGCCAATCCAATGACCTGCCTGCCCGTATGAAGAAAAGCCAGATTAACAGGTGGTGCGTGCCAGTGTAAGTGAAGAGCCAGATACAGGTGGGTGCCTGCGGTATGAAGGAAAAGCCCAGAATTACAGGTGGGTGCGTGCAGTGTAAAGGAAGAGCCAGATTATCAGGTGGGTGCCTGCCGTATGAGGAAAAGCCAGATTACAGGTGGTGCGTGCCAGTGTTAAGGAAGAGCCAGATACAGGTGGGCTGCGTACGTGTGAGATAAGAGCCAGATACAGGTGGGGTGTGTGCAAATGTCTAAGGAAGAGCCAGATCCAGGTGGGTGTGTGCCCCTG